>NC_083369.1:124979261-125279261 GCF_030254825.1 Meriones unguiculatus
CGTAGACCATCAAATGATGTACACATTGACAGTGGGCTTTCTCATCTAATTAGCCCAGTCTAGAAACTCCCTCCAGATAATCCTCAAGGTTCATCTCCTGGATGAGTATAGATACTGTCAAGTTTATGATTAACATTAATCATCACATTTGATATGCAAATGTCTGCTCTCATCCTCCTTCTCAGCCACTGTGGCTATTCACTTCGTGTGCCCATTGTATCCAGGGTATGTTAATTAGTGACAAAGACCCATGTACTTAGCTAAGTTATTGTTGTCTGGTTCTTTTAAATTATATGACAGAATTGTACTTCACACTTGTGAGGGCAGGAGCTGATATGAGAACAAAGGTAGAATTTTTATCAGGAGAAGTTTGTATGGTCATAGTGACTTCTATTGATAGGAAAAGATGCACCCAGCTAATCAGGTAGGTAATTTTTACTTAAAATCAGCTGATGATGTTTTTAAAATTAATTTTATTTATTTGTGTATTTATTTATGTATTTATTTATTACAATTTATTCACTTCGTATCCCTGCTGCAGTGCCCTCCCTCAATCCTCCCAGTACCACCTTCCCTCTTTTCCCCCTATGCTCTTTCCCTAGTGCCCTGATAGGGAGGACCTCCTCCATATTTATCTGACCCTAGTTTATCAGGTCTTATCAAGGCTGGTTGCATCATCTTCCTCTGTGGCCTGGCAAGGCTGCACACCCCAGGGGAAGGGTGATCAAAGAACCAGTCATTGAGTTCATGTCAGAGACAACCCCTGTACCCCTTATTAGGGAACCCACTTATAAACTGAGCAGCCTATGGCCTTCCTTTGAACAGGGAGTCTAGGTCATCTCCATGCATGGTCCTTGGTTGGAGTATTAGTCTCTGCAGGACCTCTGGGCCCAGGTATTTCAGCACTTTTGTTCTCCTTGTGGAGTTCATGTCCACTCCAGGTCTTTCTATCTTCCTCTTCTTCCATACGTATTCGGGCACTCTGCCCAAAGTTTTGCTATGAGTCTCAGTATCTCCTTCAATACCCTGGTGGGCATAGTCTTTCAGAGGTTCTCCGTGGAAGGCACCTGTCCTGTTCCTTGTCTTCTCCTACCTCCAATGTCTATGGTGTTTGGATTTTTGAATGAGGGTTAAGCGTCTTCCCTAGGGTCCTCCTTGTTGTTTAGCTTCTTTAGGACTATAGATTTTAGTATGTTTATCTTATATTATAAGTGTTAATACATACTTAAAAGTTAGCATATACCATAGGTGTCTTTCTCTTTCTGGGTTACCTCACTCAGGATGATCTTTTCTAGTTCCCACCAATTGCCTGCAAATTTCATAATTTTTTGTTTTTAATTGCTGAGTGGTATTCCATTGTGTAAATGTACCACAATTTCTGTATCTATTCCTCCATTGAGGAATACCTTGATTGTTTTCAGATTCTGGCTATTACAGATAAAGCTGCTATAAACATGGTTGAGCAATTGTCCTTTTTGTATACTTGAGCATCTTTTGGATATATGCCTAGGAGTGGTGTAGCTGGATCTTGAGGAAGCACTATTCCTTATTTTCTGAGAAAGCACAAGATTGATTTCCAAAGTTGGAGAAGGGTTTTGCTTTCTCCACATCCTCTTCAGCATGTGTTGTCACTTGAGTTTTGATCTTAGCCATTATGATGGGTGTAAAGTGAAATCTCAGGGTCGTTTTGATTTCCATCTCCCTGATGACTAAGGTTGTTGAGCATTTCTTTAAGTGTTTTAAGATATTCCTCAGTTGAGAATTCTCTGTTTAGCTCTGTACCCCCTTTTTAAAATGGGATTGCTTGGTTTGTTGGTGTTTAACTTCATGAGTTCTTTATGTATTCTGGATATTAGCTCTCTGTCAGATGTAGGGTTAGTGAAGATCTTTTCCCAGTTAGTAGGCTGTTGTTTTGTTCTGATGACAGTGTCCTTTGCTTTCCAGAAATTTTTCAGTTATGAGGTCCCATTTACTAATTATTGGTCTTAAATCCTGTGCTGTTGGTGTACACTTCAGGAAGTTGTCACCTGTTCAATAGGGTCAAAGCTATTCCCCACGTGTTTTTTTTCTATTTTCTAACAGATTTAGTGTGTCTGGTTTTATGTTGAGGTGTTTGGGTGTTTGATCCACATGGACTTTAACTTTGTTCAGGGTGATAAATATGGGTCTATTTGCATTTTTCTACATGTAGACATCCAGTTAGACCAGCACCATTTATTGAAGATGCCGTCTTATTTCCATTGTATGGTTTTGGCTTCTTTGTCAATAATTAAGTTTCCATTAGTGTATCAGTTTTTTTTTCTGTGTTTTCAATTCTATTCTGTTCATCAACCAGTCTGTTTCTATGCCAGTACCATGCCATTTTTATCACTATTACTCTATAGTACAGCCTGAGAACTGGGATGGAAATTCCTTCAGAAGATCTTTTATTGTACAGGATTGTTTTAGCTATTCTTGTTTTTTTGTTTTTCCATATGAAATTGAGAATTTTTCTGTCATGTTCTGTAAAAAATTGTGTTGGTATTTTGATGGGAATTGCACTGAATCTGTAGATTGGCTTTGGTAGGATAGCCATTTCCACTATGTTAGTGCTGCTGATCCATAAGCATGGGAGGTCTTTCTATCTTCTAATTTCCATCTTCAATTTCTTTCTTCAGAGACTTGAAGTTTTTTTCCTTTTAATATAGGCCTTCCCTTACTTTGTTAGAGTTACACCAAGATACTTTGTTATTTGTGTCTATTGTATAAGAGTGTTGCTTCCCCAATTTCTTTCTCAGCCCAGTTGTCTTTTGTATACAGGAGGGCTACTGATTTTTTTTTTTGTTAATTTTGTATCCAGCCACTTTGCTGAAGGCATTTATCAGCTGCAAGAGTTCTCTGGTAGAATTTTTGGGGTCACTCATGTATACTATCATATCATCTGCAAATAGTGATACTTTGAAGACTTCCTTTCTGATTTTACCCCATTGATCTCCTTTAGTTTTTTTTTTTTTTATTGCTCTAGCTATGACTTTAAGAACTATGTTAAAGAGATAAGGAAAGTGTGAGAAGCCCTGCCTTATCCCTAATTTCAGTGAGATTGATTTAAGTTTCTCTCTGTTTAGTTTGATATTGGCTATAGGCTTGCTCTATATTGCTTTTACAATGTTTAGGTATGTGCTTTGTATCCCTGATCTCTCCAAGACTTTAAACATGAATGTGTGTAGGATTTTTTCAAATTCTTTTCCGGCATCTAAGGAAATGATCATTTTTTTAAATTTGTTTATATGGTGGATGATATTGATGGATTTTCATATGTTGAACCACTCCTGCATGCCTGGGATGAATCTTACTTGGTTGTGGTGGATGATATCTTTAATGTGTTCTTGGATTTGTTTGCAATTGTTTTATTGAGTATTTGTGTCAATGTTCATAAGAGAGATAGGTCTGAAGTTCTCTTTCTTTGTTGGGTCTTTGTGAGGTTTAGGTATCAATGTGACTGTGGTGTCATAGAATGAGTTTGGTAATGGTCCTTCTGTTTCCATTTTGTGGAATAGTTTAAAGAGTACTGGTGTTAGGTCTTCTTTGAACAACTAACTAGTAGAATTCTGCACTGATACCTCTGGCCCTGGGCTTTTATTTTTCCTTTTTTTATAATTAAAATTTTATTTTTATTTTCTTATATTAATTACAGTTTATTTACTTTGTATCCCAGCTGTATTCCCTTCTCTCATTCTCTCCCAATCGCAACCCTCTCTTCCTCATCTCCTCCCATGATCCTCTCCAAGTCCCCTGAGGGAAGTCCTCTTGCCCTTCCATCTGACCCTAACCGATCAGGTTTCCTCAGGATTGGCTGCATTGTATTCCTCTGTGGCCTGGTAAGGCTGCTCCCCACTCAGGGGGTGGTGATCAAAGAGCCAGCCACTTAGTTCATGTCAGAGATAGTGTTCCCCTTACTGGGGTACCCACTTGAATACTGAGCTGCCATGGGCAAGATCTGTGTAGACATTCTAGGTTATCTTTATGCATGGTCCCTGGTTGGAATATTAGTCTCAGAAAAGACCCCTGTGACCAGACATTTTGGTTCTCTTGCCATGCTTGTGGAGCTCCTGTCCCCTCCAGGTCTTTCTATCTCCTCTTTCTTTCATAAGATTCCTTGCACTCTGCCCAAAGTTTGCTTATAAGCCTCAGCATCTGCTTTGATACACTGCTGAGTAGAGTCTTTCAAAGGCCTTCTGTGGTAGTCTCTTGTCCTGTTTCCCATTTTCTCCCTCTTCTGGTGTCTGTCCCATTTTTTTGGATGGGAAATTTTGATGACTGCTTCTATTTCCTTAGGGGATATAGGACTGTCCAATTTATTTACCTGTTTAAATCTTATTATTTATTTATTTAAATTTATTCCCTTTGAATACCCTCTTCAGCGCTCTCCCTCATCTCTTTCCAGTCTCATCTACCTCCTCTCTTCTCCCCCTATGCCCTTTCCCTAGTCCCCTGATAGGGAGGATCTCCTTCCCTTCTATCTGACCCTAGCTTATCAGGTCTCATCAAGGCTGACTGCATCACCTTCCTCTGTGGCCTTGCAATGCTGCATCCCCCAGGGGGAGGTGATCAAAGAACCAGCCACTGAGTTAATGTCAGAGACAGCCCCTATACCCCTTAGTAGGGAACCGACTTGGAAACAATGAAGGTACAACTTACCCTAACTTACTGGGACACAAAGCAGTGTTAAGAGGATAGTTCATAGCACTAAGTGCCTTCATAAAGAAATTTGAGGCATCTCATGCAAGCAACTTAATGTCACACCTGAAAGCATTAGGGGAAAAAAAGAAGCAGACACACCCAAGAGGAGTAGATAGCTGGAAATAATCAAACTCAGGGCTGAAATCTATACATTAGAAACAGAGATCAATTCAAAGAATCAATGCAACCAAGAGCTGGTTCTTTGAGAAAAGCAACAAGGTAGACAAACCCTTAGCCAAACTAACTAAAAGGCAGAGGTACACTGTCCAAATAAACAAAATCAGAAAAGAAAATGGGGACATAACAGCAGACACTGAGGAAATCCAAAGAATCTTTAGGTCCTACTTCAAAAGTCTATATAAAGCAAAATCTGAAAATGTAAATGAAATGAACGATTTACTTGATAGATTCCACTTACCAAAGCTGAATCAAGATCAGGTAAATAAATTAAATAGTCCTATATCCTCTAAGAAAACAGAAGCTGTCATCAAAAGTCTCCCATAAAAAAAAAAGAAAGCTTTTTATCTACAGGAGGTTAATATTAATACCATGTCAACTCAAGTTACACACTTCGTGATGAGAAATCAGTACTGAATAGGCCAACAGACCTCCTGTGAGGTCTGTTTGGAGTCAGCCCTTAAGGTGTTACTTGAGTTCCATATATTTTTTAAATGACAAGATAGTCTTTCTTTCAGTGCACCTACAACCAAGTAAGTGCCTATGTGTCTATTTGTGGAAGTGCTGTGAAAATCATTGAATACTCACTAATGTCCTTTTTCACAGGAACTCATTTGCCATTTCCCAGATCTGAAATTGGGCTGAAGATGGTAAGCTGAAAAATAAATGAGTTCACTGGGGAGAAACCTCCTTCAGCCTTCCACTTGCTCTTTTGAGATCTTCAAATATTGAACAATACTTTTATTGCCCATTGGCTGTTCATATGTTCACTATGTTCCATTCACCATCTCCTGACTCTTTGAAAATAAAGTCCCCCTGGTTTCCCTTTGCATCTCATGGTTGCAAAATATGTTGCCTTCTGGAGTCTACTGGTTAAACACCTATACTTGATATTTTTACTCATGGGTCCCTTTGTCTTTGTGGATGCTAATAAACCCACTTCTAAGAATCTTGACTGTAGAGGAGATAAATTCTGAGCCTAGGCAACCCTGTGTCCCTCTCACCATTTCTGCTCCATTGGCATCTATATGTTCATGCACTCTGGCTCTGCCTTTTGGTTGCATTTTTGGCTTTATGTAGTCTTGTTCTCAGCATTTTCCTTCTTCTCTCAACTGCTTTCCAGAATAGCTCAGGCCTCTCTTTTTCCATCCATAATTGATCATTACTGTCCCTGGCCTCTGTGAGCTACTTTAGTAGGTACTGATGGCTGAAATACAGACATGCCTTTAGTACACACCTTTAATCCCAAACAGTGTCATCTAATTGAGGGGCAGACACAGTGATGAATCAGAGAAAGATTTGACAGAATGAGTCAGAGATAGGATATGCCCAACTCTCATGAAAAAAGACAGGAAAGAGAAGTTACTTAAGAGCAGCATAAAGAGCAGGGAGGTCATAGAGACAGTACAGTAGAATTCAATAGTACAGTACAGTTTGGTGCAGTTCATTTGAGTGGAGTTCAATTCATGAAGTTCAGTTAGCATAGTGCAGAGGCATTTTCTTCCAAGCAGCACAATTTAGTGAGATGTGGAGAGAAGCCAGTTTGAATCAGTCAGCTTGAAGAAAAATTTTGATTGCAGAACACCCGAGCTGAACTAGCCAGTCAGAGTTCAGAAAAAACTAGAAAGGGTGAGCTTATTCAGCAGTAAGTGTCAGAGGCTGAAAACATTCTTGGCTTAGATTAGTAGATGGAGGCTGGAAGCTGATGCTGGGCTTGCAGAAGATTAGATTTTATGTAGGCTAGACGTTTCCAGGATGAAGCCTCAGGATAGTTAGAAACGTTCTGAGCTCAGCCCAAGCCAGGTATCCATAAGCTTGGATATGGCTCTCATCTCATCTCTTCTTCTAAAGATATAAAATGAATATTTATAGTTATCTATGCCTTCTCAATGATGTATAGGAACCCACTCTCACTATGGTTTGTTTTCTTAGACTGTCCTCCACTACTAGAACCATTTGTGTTAGTTTAGTTTATCTCAGAAGCAGATATCAATATGGAATTGAGATTAAGATTGAGAGTGAGAGTGCTTTCATACCAGAGGTGGTGGAGGGGAAAGGGTAGGAGAGGAGATTGCTAGAGTGAGTGAGCAAGAGTGAGAGAGAGAGAAGGGAGAGAGAGAGAGAAGACAGGAGAGAGAAGAGCGAAGAGAGAGAGAAGTTTAGGGAAAGCAACCATGAAGAGAAATCAGTAGAGAGCCAGGCAGAATCTATACGCAAGCTTAAACCTTCTGTAAGGGAGGGGAATGTAAGAAGGGTAGGTAGGGAGAGGGGCGGAGCCAAGATGGCGACTAGCACACAGTTTCTGAGCAGTGGGATACCTGATCTTCTGAGTTGGAGAATGGAAGGACCCCCAACCCAGGAAAACCACAGCGAGGCTTTCTGAACACCAGAGAACATCGCAGGAGGTGAAAACTTTGGCCTCCGGTCACCCGGAGACTTGCTTGGGGAGGGAGAGAAAAGATCCTTTGTTCTTGCTGCACTCCCTTCCCCCAGACCTCCTTCCTCCTCGGCACAGCGGCACAGCGGACTCATCTTTCTCAGCACAGACCTAACTGCCTGGGGTATACAACCGCTGAGACGGAGCCCCAACCACTTTAGCCAGACAAAAGCCAGCAGTACGTACCCCGGAGTCCCAGATTCGCGCAGCGGCTGCACCATCTTCCCAGGGCGCGAATCTGCTAGACACCATACTAGCTCCGCAGGATCGCCATCACTGACGGTACGACCCGCCCAATCCCACAGTGACAGAGAATACGCTATATACTCACCGAAACCAGGCAGAAACGTCATACAACCTGGACACACCAGGCACTGGGCCTCCCAAGCTTGGAGAGCACAACGAAGAGATCCCAGGACTTCCCAGAAAGCATTGGGACTAGCAAGCCAGTCTCCAGTTACAGCGGGACGTGGCAGCGGAGCAGTACTGAACTGGCGGGGCACCACAGCCCTCCAGTTTAAGACTAACCAGGGCCAAACCAGAGAACAGAGAGCCTGATTACCCCATCCCTGCTGAAGTGACCACCCTGAAATCTCCAGCTGTAGCAAGACCTCAGAACCTGGCAGTGACAGCAGCACAGAACTGGCGGAACACATCAAAGAAGCAGGGCCAAACCAGAGAGCCCCGGATACCACGATCTCGGCCAAGAGACCTACCTGTAAGTGAGTGCACCCTTGAGAATCTGCAGTTCCCCAGATCCTGGGTCCTTCTAAATCAGAAGCCAGGCATCGAACCCCCCTCCCACCCACATACCCACTTTGGGAAACAGAGGGGCACTTGGGACATTGAAGTTCCTGCCCTGTGGGCCTGATTGAGGAGCTAAGACAGTTAATACCAGAAATTGCGCTGCGATCATCATTAGCGCCTGCGACATATACAGTACAGAGCCCCTCCCACACACTCAAGGGTTCAACATTAGCCATCACTCTGTCCCTCGAGAAACTCATCCACGCACACTTACACACACAGACACACACGCGCGCGCGCGCGCACACACACACGCTTGCATTTGCCCCGTTTGCGCCTGCGTACTTTCCTCCCACAGGTACAGCTAGTCCTCAGCACACGCTGAGAGTGCTCAGCTTCCTGAAGAACTCTCCAGACACCAGAGAGAGACAGCACCAGTCTGATCTGCAGAATCCAAAAACAAACAGGGAAGGTTTCAGATAAGCCAATGGCCAGAGGTAGGCGAAAGAACACTTCCAACATAAATCAGGACATCATGACTTCACCAGCAAACCCCAAAATCGATGGATACACCAATTCAGCAGAAGCACAGGAAACCGATTTTAAAGCCATGCTTGCCCAATTATTTGAGGCTCATAAGGAGGAAATGAACAAGTCTTTCAAAGAGATGGCCAGTCAATTGGAGGCAAAGAAAGAAGAAATAGACAATATCCTTAAAGAAACACAGGCAAACATAGCCAAACAAATAGATACACAAGTAGAGGAAAAATTAGTGGCATATAAGAAGGAAATGAAAAAAGAAATAGAGGCCATCGTAGAGAGACAGGAATCCAAATTCAAACACATGAAAGAAATGGTGCAAGGCATGAAAACAGAATTAGAATCAATAAAGAAAACACAAAATGAGAAAACCCTTGAGCTGGAGAACTTGGAGAAAAGATCAGGAACCACAAAAGTAAGCATCACCAACAGAATACAAGAGATGGAAGAGAGAATCTCTGGAGCTGAAGACACACTTGCAGAAATGGATACTTCTCTCAAAGAAAAAGTAAAATCAGAAAAGTTCCAATCACAAAATATCCAAGAAATCAAGGATGCTATGAAAAGACAAAATCTAAGAATAATAGGAATTCACGAAAAAGAAGACTCCAGACTCCAAGGTCCAGAAAATATTTTCAAGAAAATCATAGAAGAAAATTTTCCCAACTTAAAGAAAGAGATGTCCATAAATATACAAGAGGCCTACAGAACTCCAAATAGACTAGACCAGAAAAGAAACACATCACGTCACATCATAGTCAAAACACTAAATCTACAGAACAAAGAAAAGATATTAAAAGCAGCAAGGGAAAAAGGCCAAGTAACATATGAAGGTAGACCTATCAGAATCACGCCGGACTTCTCATCAGAAACTATGAAAGCCAGAAGGGCCTGGGCAAGTATCATGGAGACTCTAAGAGATCACAAATGTCAACCCAGACTACTATACCCTGCAAAGCTTTCAATCAACATAGATGGAGAAAACAAAATATTCCATGACAAAACTAAATTTATACAATATCTACACAGCAAACCATCCCTACAGAAGATACTAGAAGGAAAACTCCAATCCAATGAAAACAAATTCACCCAAGAAAACAGGGCATACAGATAATGTCCCAACAAAAATGAAAAGAAAACAAGCAATGAATCAGGGTTAGATCATCGACTCCATTACAAAAGGAACTAACATGCATTGGTCACTATTATCTATCAATATCAATGGACTCAACTCACCAATAAAAAGACACAGGCTAACAGAATGGTTAAGGAAACAGGATCCAACATTCTGTTGCATCCAAGAAACACACCTATGCAACAAAGACAAACACTACCTCAGAGTAAAGGGCTGGAAAACTGTTTTTCAAGCAAACGGTTCCAGAAAACAAGCTGGAGTAGCCATCCTAATATCTAATAAAATAGACTTTCAACCCAAGTTAATCAAAAAAGATAAGGAGGGCCACTATATTCTCATCAAAGGAAAAATCCACCAAGAGGACATCACAATCTTGAATATCTATGCCCCAAATACAAGAGCACCGACATTCGTAAATGAAACATTATTAAAGCTTAAATCATACATTGATCCTAATACCTTAATAGTGGGAGACTTCAACACTCCACTCTCACCAAGGGACAGATCAACTAGACAGACACCAAATAGGGAAATAAAAGCACTCACAGAATCCCTAAATCAAATGGACCTAATAGACGTCTACAGATCATTTCACCCAAACTCAAAAGAGTACACCTTCTTTTCAGCACCCCATGGAACCTTTTCCAAAATAGACCATATAGTGGGCCACAAAGCAAGCCTCAACAGGTACAAAAGGATTGAAATAATCCCTTGTATACTATCTGACCACCATGGACTAAAGCTCGACCTCAACAACAGAAACAACAAAAAGCCGACACGCACATGGAAACTAAACAACTTACTACTCAATGACAGCTGGGTTAAGGAAGAAATAAAGAAAGAAATTAAAGACTTCCTAGAATTCAATGAAAAGGAAGGCACAACATACCCAAATTTATGGGACACACTGAAAGCAGTGCTCAGAGGAAAATTTATAGCACTAAGTGCCTGCAAGAAGAAATTCGTAACATCACATACAAACAACTTAATGGCCCAACTGAAAACCCTAGAACAAAAAGAAGCAGATACACCCAAAAGGAGCAGACGGCTGGAAATAATCAAACTAAGGGCTGAAATCAATCAACTAGAAACAAATAAAACTATCCAAAGAATCAATGAAACAAAAAGCTGGTTCTTTGAGAAAATCAACAAGATAGACAAACCCTTAGCCAAACTAACTAAAAGGCAGAGAGAAACTATCCAGATCAGCAAAATCAGAAATGAAAATGGGGACATAACCACAGACATTGAGGAAATCCAAACAATTATTAGGTCATACTACAAAAGCCTATATGCCACAAAATTTGAGAATCTAAATGAAATGGATAATTTTCTTGAAAGATTCCATCTACCAAAACTAAGTCAAGATCAGGTAGAAAGACTGAATAGCCCTATATCTCCCAAGGAAATCGAAGCAGTCATTAACAGTCTCCCCTCCAAAAAAAGCCCTGGACCAGATGGCTTCAGCACAGAATTCTACAAGACCTTCAAAGAAGTGCTAACTCCAATTCTCCTCAAGCTATTCCACAAAATAGAAACAGAAGGAACACTACCAAACTCATTCTATGAAGCCACAGTCACCTTAATACCTAAACCACACAAAGACCCAACAAAAAAAGAGAACTTTAGGCCTATCTCTCTTATGAACATTGACGCAAAAATACTCAATAAAATACTTGCAAACCGAATCCAAGAACACATCAAAGATATCATCCACCATGACCAAGTAGGCTTCATCCCAGGCATGCAAGGGTGGTTCAACATACGGAAATCCATCAATGTAATCCACTACATAAACAAACTGAAGGAGAAAAACCACATGATCATCTCCTTAGATGCCGAAAAAGCATTTGACAAAGTCCAACACCCATTCATGTTTAAAGTCTTGGAGAGATCAGGGATACAAGGCACATACCTAAACATAGTAAAGGCAATATATAGCAAGCCTATAGCTAACATCAAACTCAATGGAGAGAAACTTAAATCAATCCCACTGAAATCAGGGACAAGACAAGGCTGTCCATTGTCCCCATATCTCTTCAACATAGTACTTGAAGTCCTAGCCAGAGCAATAAGACAACTAAAGGAGATCAAGGGGATACAAATTGGAAAGGAAGAGGTCAAAGTGTCACTATTTTCAGATGATATGATAGTATACATGAGCGACCCCAAAAATTCAACCAGAGAACTCCTTCAGCTGATAAACACCTTCAGCAAAGTGGCAGGATACAAAATCAACTCAAAAAAAATCAGAAGCCTTCCTATATACCAAAGACAAAAAGGCTGAGAAAGAAATTAGGGAAACAACACCCTTCACAATAGCCACTAATAACATAAAGTACCTTGGTGTGACCCTAACCAAGCAAGTGAAAGACCTGTTTGAGAAAAACTTCAAGTCTCTGAAGAAAGAAATCGAAGAAGATATCAGAAGATGGAAAGATCTCCCGTGCTCATGGATTGGTAGGATTAACATTGTGAAAATGGCCATACTGCCAAAAGCAATCTACAGATTCAATGCAATTCCCATCAAAATACCAACTCAATTCTTTACAGACCTTGAAAAAAAGATTCTCAGCTTCATATGGAGAAACAAAAAACCCAGAATCTCCAAAACGATCCTGTACAACAACAGATCATCTGGAGGTATCTCCATTCCTGATCTCAAGCTGTACTACAGGGCAACAGTAATAAAAACTGCATGGTACTGGCATAGAAACGGAAAGGAGGATCAATGGAACCGCATAGAAGACCCAGAAATAAATCCACACACCTATGAATACTCGATATTCGACAAAGAAGCCAATTCCATTCAATGGAAAAAAGACAGCATCTTCAACAAATGGTGCTGGACCAACTGGATGTCTACATGCAGAAAAATGAAAATAGATCCATATTTATCACCCTGCACAAAACTAAAGTCAAAGTGGATCAAGGACCTCAACATAAAACCAGATACCCTAAATCAATTGGAAAAAAAAGTGGGGAACAGCCTAGAACTCATTGGCACAGGAGACAACTTCCTGAACAGAACACCAACAGCACAGGCTCTAAGAGCAACAATCAATAAATGGGACCTCATGAAACTGAAAAGTTTCTGTAAAGCAAAGGATACCGTCATCAAAACAAAACGACTGCCTACAGATTGGGAAAGAATCTTCACTAACCCTTTATCTGACAGAGGACTAATATCCAGTATATACAAAGAACTAAAGAAGCTGAAAAGCAGCAATCCAAGTAATCCAATTAAAAAATGGGGAACAGAGCTAAACAGAGAATTCTCGACAGAGGAATATCGAATGGCAGAAAAACACTTAAAGAAATGCTCATCCTCATTAGCCATCAGGGAAATGCAAATCAAAACGACCCTGAGATATCATCTTACACCCATCAGAATGGCCAAGATGAAAAACTCAAGCGATAACACATGCTGGAGAGGTTGTGGAGAAAGGGGAACCCTGCTCCACTGCTGGTGGGAATGTAAACTGGTACAACCACTCTGGAAAGCTATCTGGCGCTTTCTAAGACAAATAGGAATAGTGCTTCCTCCAGACCCAGCTATACCACTGCTAGGTATATACCCAAAGTTTGTTCAAGTACACAAAAAGGACACTTGCTCAACCATGTTTATAGCAGCTCTATTTGTAATAGCCAGAACCTGGAAACAACCCAGATGTCCATCAACGGTGGAATGGGTACAGAAATTGTGGTATTTTTATACAATGGAATACTACTCAGCAATCAAAAAGGAGGAAATCATGAAATTTGCAGGCAAATGGTGGGATCTAGAAAAGATCATTCTGTGTGAAATATCCCAGAAGGAGAAAGACAAACATGGGATATACTCACTTATATAGACCTATAAGATATGATAAACATAATGAAATCTATACACCTAAAAAAGATAATCAATTGAGCGGACATGGGGTAAGATGATCAATCCTCATTTAGAAAGACAGATGGGATGTGCATTGAACGTATGACAGGAGTCTACTGAGCGCATCTGAAAGACTCTAACTAGCAGTGTTTTCAAAGCAAAGACTCATGACCAAACCTTTGGCAGAGTACAGGGAATCATAAGAAAGAAGGGGAGTTAGTCTGATGGGGAAAGGATAGGAGCTCCACAAGGACCAAATATATCTGGGCACAGGGTCTTTTCTGAGACTGACATTCAACCAAGGACCATGTATGGATATAACCTAGAACCTCCACTCAGATGTAGCCTGTGGTAGCTCAGTAACCAATTGGTTTCCCAAAGTGAGGGGAACAGGGACTATTTCTAACAGGAACTCGATGACTGGCTCTTTGGTCTCCCCACCCCCGAAGGGAAGAGCAGTCCTGTTAGGCCACAGAGGAGGGCTTTGCAGCCAGTCCTGAAGACACCTGATAAAACAGGATCAGATGAATGGGGAGGAGGTCCCCCCCATCAGTGGACTTGGAAAGGGGCACGGTGGAGATGAGGGAGGGAGGGAGGGAGGGACTGGGAGGGAATGAGGGATCGGGACACGGCTGGGATACAGAATTAATAAAATGTAACTGATAAAAAAATAAAATAAAATAAAAAAAAAGAAGGGTAGGTAGGAACAGTCTTGAATTAAATGATGCAGTTTTGTTTCATAAAAGCATGCATGTTTCTTGGGAGAGACTGTACAACTGGGACCCTGAACAAGCTGTCACATTTTTGGTCTCTTGGACTTCAAGGGTTATCATGCTATTGCAGAGCATCGCATATATAACTAAGTAGGGCCAGGTATCACAGTGTAACTATTCCCAGGTAGAGGGTCAACTGCTTTGTTTGGCTGTTGCCCCAGGAGTCTTTCCTTCTACTCCAGATTCTTCAATCACAGTCCAAGATCTCCATATGTGTAGCATCTAAGTGTGTTGCATTGTAGTGGTAGTATTTGAAGGCATGGTAGCAGGATAATTTATACCAGTGGTTCTCAACCTTCCTAATGCAGCAACCCTTTAGTACAGTTCCTCATGTTGTAGTGACCTCCAACCATACACTTATTTTTGTTGCTATTCCATAACTGTAATTTTGCTACTGCTATGAATCATAAATGTAAATATCTGATATTCAAGCTATCTGATATTTGGCCCTGGTGAAAGGTTTGTTTGATCACCAATGGGATTGTGACCCACAGGCTCAGTACACTGATCTAAGGTGTATAAAGTTGTTAAAGTGAAGTCCAGGTTACAATGGAAACCCTCGGATATTGGTTGGAATGCTAGGACCATGAGGTTTCTGTCCATGAAAGCTGCAGACACATAGTAAAGCCAGACTATGAGAAAGGCTACATGTGTTACAGGAGGTAGAGCTGGAGGAGTAGCTCTCCAATTACTTTGGAGTGCAAATGATTCCATCAGAACCTCCAGATGCTAGATATGGAGCTGTAGGATTTGTTGTTTTTATCCCTGGTGGGGTTTTATCTATCTTGGATCCAAACTTCCCTTGGTATGCACCCATTCCTCCCATTAGGAATAAGAATGTTTATTCTGTACTATTGTATACTAGAGGTATGTAACTTGGTTTTTGATGTTATAGGGCTCACTGATAACAGGTTGCCTGAGCCTCAAATGAGCCTCTAGTTTGTAAATGTTTTTATTTTGTTTATCTCTTGACTTCTGCTCACAGTCCTGAGTCATCCCTGTGTCAAGTCAGGAAGAAGTTGATTCCCTCATCCAGGGCCCTTGCAATCTAAGCCGAATGCACACAGGGAGGGGGAAATATCTTCCCAGGGAAGGGGAAAAGAGGAAGTTCCATTCCTTCCTCTTTCACAGTTTTTGTCAGCTTTTCAACCCATGATCAATAGAATTGGAAAACTTAATCCAAACATTCTCAGGAAAGAGAGAGAGAGAGAGAGAGAGAGAGAGACCATCCCCTGGGCCTGGCAGTGGGAATTAGGATGAGAATCACTGCTGGGCAATGCAGCCTAGACAGAAAGGATTTTTTTTCCTTCTGTCTAACAGTGACCAAGGAGAATAAATCACTACCTCTTTTTAAAAGGATTGAAGATGGCTGCTAAAAATTTTTATTTTGTTACCCAGTTGGCCCCAGATATTAGAAAAAAGTTATAAAAACTGAAAAAAAAACTCAAGATATAAGTAAGTCCAAGTTGCTGGAGATAGTTCAAACCACCTTTAAAAACAGAGCACTGACTGGGACAAGAATTTTTGTATAAACTGAAAGCCACTGTCACCTATTCTGATGATGAGACTCAGTCAGATTTACAGGTATCCAGAAAAATGTTGGTATCTTAACCTCTGTCAGAAGACTATTTTCTAGCTGAAAGTGCTGCCTTCAATAAAAAGACTGTCTCTCAGACTGACAACAAAGATTCCATGGGATACAGGCAGAAACCAAACCCTCAGGACTGGCCCAACACCAAGTTTCTATAATTGTTCAACTAACCAGTTCAGCTATCCTGTACAGATTAAACAATGCCCAATGACCTTGGAAATACAAAGGGAAATTGCAGTCCATATTGCCTGGCTTAGAAAGGCATCCTGTGATGCCCCAGGTCCCGCCTCTGAGAAAAAGGTATCGGACGGGTCTGATGCTCTTTGGGTGGATGACACCTAAATGAACATCTGTACAAAGTCCCAATTTATTTCTAATATCAGAGATCAGACCTCTACTCTTGCCTGATGCGTCTAAAACAAAAAGGGGGAACTGTAGAGAGCTGCGGAATGCTATGCCTTAAAGATGGAGCTGGTTTCCGCCTTCCACCTTCCCGATGGTGAGTGCTCTCTGTCACGAACAACTCCACATTTGGCTAAGGCCGAGGATCTGGCTTGCTTCCATGTATGTGGACCTATCTGCATTGCCCCCGTGGCACGCCTGGGTTGGCTACCCAGAGGCTATTTAAGCTGTGGGCTGGGTTTCCCCGGGGTCCGAGGATTGTTCAATGTTCCTGAATAAACTGCATTGAAAAAAAAAAAATAAAGATTTTAAACAATTAAAAAAAAAAAAAAAGAAAGGCATCCTGGTGCCCTGACAGTCACCTTGGAATATGCCTCTACTGCCTATGAATAAGCCTGGAACATCTGATTCTCATGAATATGATTCTTCCAGAGAAACAAGTATACACTGTCTTAGACCTGAAAGATGCATTCTTCAGTCCCCCATTGCTAGAGGTCAGCCAACCCATCTTTGCTTTTAAATGGACAGACCCAGAGCAAGATTACAGTGGGCAACATACCTTGACCAAATTGTTCCAGGATTTAAAGACAACAAATCCAGACGTCCTGCCCTTCTATCAGTGATTTCCTGAGGCTATAATATTATAATATGCAAATGCCCTCCTCCTAGCCTCTAAAACTAAAGTAAACTATGCCTAAGAGTTACAGAACTTGGGCTACAGAATGTTGACTAAGAAATTCCAACTTTGTACATCAGAGGCTACCTATCTTGGCTACCAGCTGAGGGGAGGCAAAAGGATCCTGCCTCAAGTGTTGGTATAATGTTCTTGTGGAATATATACAATTTATCTTTGTTCATTCAAATGCTGATTTTTCTACCCCTCTATCTGGTTTAAATCTGGGCATTGCATTGTCACATCTCTCATTTGTGTAAACATGCCACCATTTGTTCTCTGTGTTGTCAATTAAAACAATCAGCCACAATGCTGTGCAATGGAGAGAATAGGGTGGGACATTCTGATTGGGGGATAGGGTGAAAGAAGGTAGTGAGTAGGAGAGGAGAACAGAGATTGGCAAGACAGGACTTGGATCCACATGGAGAAATGAACCAGACCTACGATATGACTAAAAGCAAGTATAATTGATAAAATCTGAATGGTAGAAAACTATGCAGGCTTGGAGGTTTAGGATGAAGTAACTGTTGCCTAGCATTATGCTCTAGGTTAAGTAAATAAATCCTAGTCTCTGTGTGGTGATTTGGATATACAGCTAGATTAGGAATAACTGCTGCTTACCTAAAAGATAAATCAATAATAAATATTATTAACCCACAACACTCAGGATTGCTGCCATCCTTCAGATCCCAATTCCAAAGACTAGTAGACAGGTGTGAGAGTTCCTAGGTGCGGCTAAGTATTTCTACTTCAGGATAGCAGAGTGTGTGAAAATAGCAAGGCCTCTATATACCAACACAAAGTGGGGCACTGGGCCCTGAATCTGGACTGAATCTAAAAAAAGGCATTTAAGGCTTTAAAAAGAAGCTCTGATTTTGGTTACAGCCCTAACACTTTCAGATGTCTCAAAACCTTTTCATCTTTTTGCCCAAGAAACAAAAGACATTACAAAAGTAGTTTTAACCCAAACTTTGGGGCCATGGAAATGTCCCCTGACATACTTGTCTGAATGATTACACCCTGCAGCCACTGGATGGCCCACCTATCTAAGAGCTGTGTAGGCTACTGCTAGTCTAATAAAAAAAATTAAAAAAAAATAAACTTTGAGGCAAGATATGAGGTATCCCAGCTGTGCCCTATGCTGTTGAGGCCTTCCTCCAAAGAACACCAGAACACACTGGCAGTCTAATGCCCATGTCAATCAATACCAGGACCCATTTCTGAAACCCCCTTGAGTCTGGGTTGAGAAACCCACTGCCATAAATTTGTTACCCTCTTGCCTGGTGATGACCTGCAGGTGCACATCCTTGACTGTTACAAGATAAAAGATATGTAGGAGCTGCAAAAATTACTTTAACCAAAACAATTTGGGTCCAAGCCAGGTACTGCTGCCCAGAGAGCAGAACTGAGAGATCTGACCCAGGCTCTCAGACACGGAAAAGGCAAGTCCACCATCATCCATATACAGATAATTGTTGTACTTTTATACCAAGCATGCCCACAATATGATAGATAGAGAAAGAGGGCTTCTCACCACTGGGGGAAAGAATATTAAAAACAGAGACATCTTGACCCTCCTAGAGACTAACTGGCTTCTGCTACAAATTGCTAGCCTCCACTGGCCCAGTGCACATTAAAATGACACTCCTGAGGCAAATGGTAACTGAACCTGGCTGCCAAAAAAAAAAAAAAAAAAAAAAGCCCTAAGGCCAATGGGGCGTATTGATAATATTGATATTCTGAAGGCATACTCCAACCTAGTGCTGCTTGAGACTCCATGAACTCCATGATACAACTAAGAGGAAAAAATGAACAGCTCAAATCTACAGGTTGGTGGAGGACACCAAATCGAAAAGTCATTCTTCCAGAAGTAACCAGCAGGTAACTGACCTTCACCAAGTTACTCTTCTGGGGTCCACAAAACATCCTGAGTTGCCCAGACCAAGATATGTTATACCTAGACTAATCAGCCTACCATGAAAGGTCTCAGCCAAATGCCAGGTTCAAATGAATCCCAAACAGAGTCCTTATTCAGGAAGGGGTCCAAAAGAAAGGGCAATACTCCAGCATACTCTGGGAAAACTGACTTCCCCAAAATCTGCCTTACCAGGGGAGTACTTACTAGTACAAGTATTTACTAGTTTTTACAGATACCTTTCTTAGGTGGATAGATGTGTTCACCCAGACTGAAACTGCTCAAAGAGTAGCTTAGCAATGGGGGTCCAAAAAACGGCCCCTTAACAATGGGGGTCCAAAAATGGCCAGACTTTTAGAGCCAAAACCTCTCAATTAATAGCAAAAGGTTTAGGTGTAGATTTAAAACTTCATTGTGCACATAGACCTCAGAATTATAGGCAGGTAAAAAATAATAAATTAATAGGAAATTAACCCTAGCAAAACTCTCATTAGAATCAAGTGAAAGATGGATAAACCTCCTTCATTTGCTTTGAGTCACTGCACTGCATGCCATATAATGTGGGATTTACTCTCTATGAGATTATATTTGGAAGACATACTCCACTGCTTCCCAGCTCATAGACCAGCAGGTGGCAAAACTCTCTAACTAGTCCTTTCTCAAGTCAACTAGGCCCTCCAGTTCTCCAATAAAATGGGAAGAGGGACTGCCTCTGACATAATCTGATTGGCCTGCTTTTTGATCACCTCTCCCTGAGGGGGGAGTATTCTTACCAGGTCACAGAAGATGACAATGCAGCCACTCCTGATGCGATCTGATAGACTAAGATCAGAAGGAAGGAGAGGACGACCTCCCCTATCAATGGACTTGGGGAGGGGCATGTGTGAAGAAAGGGGAAGGAGGGTGGGATTGGGAGAGGAGGAAGGAGGGGTTTATGGGGGGATACAAAGTGAATAAAGTGTAATTAATAAAAAAGTGCAAAAGCCAGCTCAACAGTGCATTTACACTGCTTTCTTTTTAGCTCCTTTTCCAGTGTTAACACTCTTCCCCATGATGGCTGGCCTTGGAGTGAGGGGCACATACATTTTTGGAACTGACCTAAAGTTAAATTGAATAAAAGAAAAAAAATATGCTTGCTTAAAAAAAAAAGGCTATTCCTTGGAATATACAAAAGACCCAACTGACTTCCAAGCACAAGTGTTTCTCCTTCTTTGAGTCCAGTGATATCGTCTTGGTTGAGTAGGTAGCAAAGGGGCACTGAAACCAAATTAGAAAAGATGATAAACAGTGAGTCTCTGCATTCCTATAGCTATGAGGGTAGCTGACATTACATCATGGATCCACCACACCAAGGTCAAAAGAACACAAGCCACAGACACAGCCAGATGGTTATTAAATAGATCAATTAATACTAAGGTTTCACTGAGTCCCAGGCCTTTCCACTCTCTGCCTTCTACATCTTTCTGAGTCTTATGTTTGGTATAAATATAGGGTTATAGTCCAACTCCCACTGCCCTTACGAGTGGACCTCGGAACTCAGAATAGACAGATATAGGGGAGATGATAGCTAATGTGGTTATAGACCAGGAGCATCTGGTTGTACTAGAGAAAGGAAAGATATGGAAGTTTTCATTCTGAGATAGGAATGCAGAATTTAAAATTCTATGCATGCCCCTAGTTGCCAGGAACAAAGGAGTTTCCACTGCAAAAATTGGTGTTATAAAACAGAAGCTTCCTGAAAACACATGGATGAGTATACAGAAAGAAAGACAACTCCCCAAGAAATGCACAAAAGAAAAATGTAATCCAACAGCCATAAAATTATATATATAAAAATCTAAAGATGGCCTTTCGAAAACAGGCAAACCTGTGGAATCAGACTCTAAGCCACAGGAAGGGACCCTGGGAATGGGGTTAATCATTCCCAGACAGAATCAGCAATGATTGCAGGTTATGCTTAGACTGCTAGTGGCTATACATATGGATATGAATTGACCAGACTGTCAGCCCACTGACTGTGACTGAGGCAGCCCAGGTTGACATCAGAGGACATTAAGAGGGCTGGAACTTGACTAGCCAAAATCCTTTTTAATTTTTTTTCTGTCGTTTTTGTTTGTTTTTTGAGACAGGGTTTCTCTATGTAGCCTTGGCTCTCCTGGGCACAATTTGTAGACCAGGCTGTCCTTGAGCTCACAGATATTTGCCTGTCTCTGCCTCCTAGAGTGCTGGGATTACAGGTGTGAACCACCCAGGCACTTCCTCTTGTTCTGATGCCTGCTGTTCTACCTTTATGGGTTAACTCACCTGGACAACAGCAGTATTACCGAGCCCCTGACACTACTTGGTGGGCATGTACTAGTAGTGGTTTGACTAAATCACCTCTACTAGGATGTGCTTAGCCCTGATGTGACTTGATGTGCCCAGTTGGGTTGATAGTAGGGGAGGCTTCCCCTTTCTGAAGAGAAGGGGATGAGGAAAAAGGGAAGAAAGTGGAAGGGGTGCCCAGTCCTAATTAATAAATCTACAACACATCCCTACACCTAAGGCTCAGGGAGCATCACAGAAGGGGTGGAAAAATTACAAGAGCCAGAGGACTAGGAAGTCTGCTGGAAGTCTGTCTTCTAGATATGTCAAGGAAGTGACATTCATGAAATCTTAGCAATATTGCTGTTAAAATGAGACCTGAATAATGATATCAGTTGACTTGCCAGTGTGGATGGGGGAAATGTCAAAGGCCCCAAGTCTAGAGGAGCTACAGGCAATTAAAGACTGATGAGAGAGAAAATTAATCTTCCCCAAGGAAGAATTCTTTAAATATTTATCCAAACCAAGTGGTCAGCCATAAAATATATACATACAGTAAACAGACTCATCAGGATCAGGTTGCATTTATATAATCATTCACATATTTATATATCACAATAATAAAGGGTTATGAATTTGAGTGGGCATGGGAGGTAATGGAGAGAGTAGTAGTAGAAATTATGTAATTGTATTTTCAATCTTAAAACTTATTTTTTTTTTAAAGAAGAAAGCTAAGAAGGAACTGCTAATTAGAGTAGATAGACAATGGAGATGACAACTTCTAAGAGCTTTCTGCTTGAGCATTATAAACAGGTTTAAAGAAAATTAACCATAGGTTAAAAGGTGAAACAAGCAACCAGTTAACAGGAAATGAACATAGGAAAAACATAGAGATTAAGGGGAAGTCAGTTGGATGGATAGGGAGACACACAGGAGGTAGAAGGGAGGAACATTCAGTTTGCAGGGCCGGGGGCAGGTTTGAGATGGTTTTGAGACAGTTGGGAAAGGACCTTTCCTTTTTTGGGAGGTTAGCTAAGGAAGAAGGTCAGTTCAGTGCTTTTTCTGGCACTCTGAGTTAGGAGGCTTTCATCTCAGCATCTGGCCCCCAAGTCTTTATTGGTAAAATAGAATGGTTGGGATTTTGTTTAAAAACAACACAACCTTTTTTTTTTTTTTGTACTTTTTTGTGGGTTTGACATCTTCACCTTCAGAGACCTCAGGAGAACCTCATGGACATACATTAGCCCCACAGCCCTTCTCCTGGAGCTCTCTAGTCACATCATCCACATCTTTTGATTCCTGCAGAGTCCAGTCGTTTGACACATGGTCCACATGTATAGTTCTTCCTTTGATCTGAGCAAGAAACGAAATATTTTAGCAAAGATAGCCCCTACATCACACTATTGAACAAACTACATAGAACCAAGGTTTTAATCACATTTATTGCCTTGCATAAAGAAACCATTAAAGAAAACATACTCAACTGGTATGTTATAGCATATATAACTAATATTAATACACAGCACTCAGGGTAGCTAAATGGGGCCTGGGGCAGGTGAATTCTCTGGGGCAACTGTGTGCAGAGACTCCTACCCATAAGATACCACAGATACCATGAAAATCTCTTCATATTCTGCATGTCATGAAGTTAAAAAAAAACACTCAGTATTGCTCTAAATCACATCACACACACACACACACACACACACACACACACAAACAACTATGAGAATTTAGGATTTAAAACACAGCTGATTGTCTATAGGGATAGGGAAACAGCACAGTTGGTAAAGCACTTGCCTTGTAAAAATATAAATCTGAAGCTAATTCCAATAATCCACATAATATGCATGTGCACACTTGCAATTTCAGCACTGGGAGGCAGAGATGGAAAGACTGTTGGAGCTCGTTAGCTAGGCAACCTAGCCTACTTGAAAAGTTCCAGACAACTGGAATATCCTGTCTGAAAAGAAAGAAAGAGAAAAAATAAAGACAGAGAGAGAGAGAGAGAGAGAGAGAGAGAGAGAGAGAGAGAAGAGAGAAAGAAAGAAAGAAAGAAAGAAAGAAAGAAAGAAAGAAAGAAAGAAAGAAAGAAAGAAAGAAAGAAAGAAAGAAGGAAAAGAAAAAAAAATAGGAGGAGGAGGAAGAATAGGAGGAGGAGCAGTCAGGTGGTGGTGGTTAATCCCAGAAGCAGGAAAATCTCTTGTGAGTTTGAGGCCAGCATGACCTATAGAACTAGTTCCAAGACAGCCAGGGCTTCGCAGAGAAACCCTGCCCCCCCCCAAAAAAAAAGAAGAAGAGGAGAAAGATTAAGAGTGGAGGAAGAGGAAGGAGAAGGTAGACAGATCCTGAGGAATGATGCCTCACCTAAGGCTGTTCTCTGGCCTCCACTTATACATGTACACATATGAATATGTGCACATACAGACAAAGTTATACACAGTATTTCACAAGAAAACAGTATGCCCTAGAAAAGCATGAGGACTACAAATATGAAATATACTGCTACAGCTGCTTTTTTAACAAAGTAATCAGGAGGCAAAATAAGAATAAGTGAATGAAATTCTTTTGTTGTGATGGTGGTCTTGAACTCAGGGTCTCAAATATGACAGAGAAGCACTCTTATCACTGAACTATATTACCAGACCTATTTCTTTTTCTTGAGCTCTCATATTCCTTTCTACTCATACCATATAGAAACTTTCAGTTCCTACTGAATATTGGACTAGAAGGTATATTTTTCCAGGTTAACAATGATAAAATTTATCATTTGCTTTATATAATGGTCTATTTTCAAGCAGATACACTTATTATACAGGTAATATCTGAAACCTTAAGTTTAATTTCACTATTCTACTACAAGAGTACAGTGTTACTTGTACCTTTAAGCCTGAGAAGCTTCTGTTGTCCATTCTATTTCTCATTTTGATACCTTTTTTTGAAAAGGCAATTTTCTTTTGATGGTGACTTCTTCTGAATGCCACTCTCTTAAAATTTCAGAATGGCTTATTTTTATAAAATTGGTCACCATATTTTTAACTAGAGAATTTCCAGGAACCAATATATTAAGTCACTGGAATCATATATCAGATATACATGGTTCTGATGAAGCCCTTCGTTCCCTAGCACAGCACAATATCAAAGAGCAGTGTTTTAAGCCCTTCCATTCTCTAATGTGCTAGAACAGATGGAAAATGTGCATAACAAAAGCATCCCCCAAATAAGGGGGCACCGCACCCATGTTTCTGGAACAACAGTTTGCTAACGCATAGGGAAAAAAAGAAACTAGTCCTGGCAGGGGCATGAACCAGAAAATAGTTTCCTGGAATCATTCCTATCCAGTGTGCCTAAGCAGTTCTACAACCCCCTACAATATAGCCAGCTGACCAGTACTTTTCCTGCAACTGTAAACCACAGGGGGGGGGGGGGGAGAATCCTAACACATAAACAGGAAAGGTCCAGGGAAATCCTGCACAGTAAGCACATTTACCTTCCACTGAAATTGTCAATAGCCAGAACTGTGCTCCTCTGATCTTCATGGCACACTAAACAGAATCCTTTGGATTTCACAGGCTTCTTGTCTCTCACAAGATTCATGTTGACAATATCTCCATGTCTGTTTATTTTATAAAAATTATTATTCACTTAAAATGCAATAACTTTCATACCAAATGATCAAATAAAATTCAAGTAATAGAGTCTGTACAGGAGACATTGAAAAAGATGACATAGTACATTGAAAATAATAAGTTAAATTAGTTAAAAATGAACTCTAAAATCTACAGTATCTACTCAACAGTCAGTGTGATAAAACTAGAAATAATATTTTAAACAAAAGCTTACAACTGGAACTAGAGAAATGATTCAATGGTTAAGACTATTGGCTGACCTTCCTGAGGACCCAGGTTCAATTTCCAGCACACAAATCGAGGTTCACAACCATCAGTAACTCCAATTCTAGGAAATCTAGTGTCCTCTTCTGTTGTGTGCCCACAAACTTACATGGTACAGATGTACATGCAAGTAAAACACCCATACACGTACATTATTTTAAAAATATTTTTTAAAAACTTGCTACTATCTAGAACTTAAAACCTAGTCTTTTAGCTAATAGTTCAATGAAAGAATAATAAAATAAAAATTTAAATGACAAGATATACAACTCAGAATCTAACAAAAATTTTTAAAAACATAAAAATTTGTAGGATGTAGCTAAACCAGCTATACTCAAGAAAATCTATAACCTTACAAAATTTCTGTCTTTATAAAGAAGGAATATAGAATAAAACAAACCAAATAAAGGCAAGCTTTAATAAAGATCAAAGCAGAAATTAATTGAATACAAAATAGTCTACATTACTTCTTATAAAACCAATTCCAAATAAATATTTGTAAATTGAAGTAGTCATAAAATAAACCAGGAATTGATGTATAAGTTACATGATTACATATATAGACACCAATCCAAAATCTAATGTCTTACTCAATGCAAAATAGTGAGTGTGAATATTTGACAATATAGTGAGGTACAGCCAATGCAATTACATAAAACAGATACAAGAAATGGCTAAGAAAAAGTATCTCTATTTGCAGATTAAATACAATAGTGTATATAGAAAATTAAACAGCATCAATGATAAACAATGACAAAAATACACAGTATAACAGTTCAGTAAAAGTTAAGGAATAGAGTTAAAAGTCAGTCACTCTATATACAAACAATATTCAGAAGATATAATGGAAGGGAAATTACCTTTATTTTTTTTATTTATTTTTTATTTTTGATTTTTTTTTATCAGTTACATTTTATTAACTCTGTATCCCAGCCGTGTCCCGATCCCTCATTCCCTCCCAGTCCCTCTCTCCCTCCCTCATCTCCACCATGCCCCTTTCCAAGTCGACTAATAGGGGGGACCTCCTCCCCATTCATCTGATCCTGTTTTATCAGGTATCTTCAGGACTGGCTGCAAAGCCCTCCTCTGTGGCCTAACAGGACTGCTCCTCCCTTCGGGGGTGGGGAGACCAAAGAGCCAGTCATTGAGTTCCTGTTAGAAATAGTCCCTGTTCCCCTCACTTTGGGAAACCAATTGGTTACTGAGCTACCACAGGCTACATCTGAGTGGAGGTTCTAGGTTATATCCATACATGGTCCTTGGTTAAATGTCAGTCTCAGAAAAGACCCTGTGCCCAGATATATTTGGTCCTTGTGGAGCTCCTATCCTTTCCCCATCAGACTAACTCCCCTTCTTTCTTATGATTCCCTGTACTCTGCCAAAGGTTTGGTCATGAGTCTTTGCTTTGAAAACACTGCTAGTTAGAGTCTTTCACATGCGCTCAGTAGACTCCTGTCATACGTTCAATGGGAAATTACCTTTATAAGATCAACAAAAAAGATAAAATACTTAGAAATATGCCTAATAACCAAGCACTATTCACAGCCTATATGAAAAACTTTGTTAAATCTCTAAAAGACATAAATATAATTTAAATAAATAGACAAGCTTTTTCTTAGATAAGATGACTTAGTACCAGAAAGATGTAAAAAATCTCCCAGCATGTTAATAAAAAAAAATAATATAATACCAACAAAAACACATTTAACTCTCTACTGCAGAGTAAGATGACTTTGATCAAGATTTGAGCTGGGTGATGATGGCAAATGCTTTTATTCCCAGCATTTGGGAGGCAGAGGCAGGGAGATCTATGACAGTTTGGAGAGCCAGGACTATACAGAGAAACTGTCTTGAAAACAAATTGGATAAATAGGCATTCTGGTAGAAATTGAAATTAGTAAAACCATTTCAGAGATCAATTCAGAGATGCTGATAAAACATACCAGGCTAATTCTGTGTATGTTTGGCCCCATTTTCCAGTGCTTGCTCTAATCCTATAATGCCACACAACAGGCCCAGGATCATGGATGACCCCTAGTTTTCAGGAAGCCAAGAGAAGGGGCAACACTGTTCCAATGCAAGCCCATGCTGAACAAAGGCTCAGTGAATACTTGGCAGCAATGAACTAAAATCCCTCAGCTTCTCAAATGATCCAAGCTCTGGGATCCCCCATGTGGTAATGCTCTGGAACCTCATCTATTCTGGGACTAATCAGGCCTTCCCCATGCAGGGATATCATTCAGCCTAGAATTAAAAAGGCTTTGGTAGCTTTTTTGTGACAGGGGCTTACTCTGCAGTTCAGGCTGACCTGGAATACATTATGAAGCATAGGCTGGCTTCAAATGATCCTCCTTCCTCAGCCTGTTGTCTACTGGAATTAGAGGTGTACACCCCATACCCAGTTTGAAATGCTTTGCTGTTAAAAAACTATAATATGGAATCAAACTGCTTTATGCAGCCAGGAGGTGGGAAATGAAAGAGGACTTACTGTGAGAAGACATAGATGATGTCTCCTTCCAACAATTCATAGGGAAGCTTTCCTAGAAAACAAAGCATGCTCCATTTCAACAAACAGTAATCAAGTGGCTACTATACACTATGCACTAGTTGTGCCTGATGTTGTGCCCAATTCTTGAGACCCCAAAGGATAGAGGAGGTCCTACTCCCCCTACTGACCCTAGCTTATCTGGTCTCATCCTAACTGGCTGTATTGTCCTCCTTTGTGGCTTGGCAAGACTGTGCCTCCATCCTTGGGCTTACACCCTCACAGATGCAGCAGTTGAGAGTAGAGCCCTGTGCTCAGAGTAGGTGGATGATTTATAGATCCCAATCCTTGCCAGCATGCCCAAAGCAGGGGAATTCCAGCTGGCAAACATCTATTGGTTGAAACACAAATGGAGATGTTACATTTTGAAGTGATTTGGTGTGGGGAGGCCTCCAAACCATTAGTGGTCTGGTTTTCCTTGTTTGGCTGTCCTACTGGAGAGGGATGATATGGGTCAGTTTCTTAGCAACTGTATCTCTAGTGGGCAGGAAAAGAATGCAGTAAGGCTGGTTTCTCCCTACAGGTGGCTAGACATGTCTCAGTTTGGCCTTTGTTCAGGCTTGTGCTTTAACTTTAATCCAATAACCCCAAAAAACATTTTTTTAATTCTTTGGTCTCACACAGACATGGGAGGTGCATATTTAAAAAGCCTCAACTTTACAAAAATCAGTCTAATCAAAGTGAGTGACAAAGTGGGTAAGTGGACAGTAGTCCAGAAAAAAATTAATTAACTCTTAGATCTCTGTCAGTTCAAGGCAAGCCTGGTCTACATAGTGAGTTCCAGAGTGAAACTCTGTCTCAAAACAACAACAACAAGAAAGTAGTTAACTCTGATTGGAAAGGCTGGGGTTAGCACTTACCAAATTAATCTTATCATTCAGTCCTCACATCCAAAATTCTATAAAGCACACAATTTCCTGCACTAGATTCAGATTTCACAAACATTGCATTCAGATATGGTGTCATTACTTTCACCCACATGTAACCTAAGAATTATAAGAAACTGTTAAGAATTTCACAGGAAACAATTTCCCATGTTTTTTTTTTTTTTGTCCAGTGTAGAAAAAGGCGATATTTGCATATTTACCTCACAAGAATGTTTCAGAAATAAAATAAAAATTATGCATATAAAGTGGCTAACACAATATCTAGGAGAGCAGTTTCTTTCAAAAGTTAAACTGCAGGATCATTGGTTGTAACATAAAGTGAATACAGGAAAGTAATATTGCTACCAGAGACTTAAAGAATTCCCCATTGTAAGCTCTTAGTCTCATTGATAAAATAATTTTAAAACAGACTAAGGAGGAAGCTCGAGGTCTGTTTTATTATTGTTTGAGAGAGAGCTGATGGGGAGTCAAGTTATAAATTCCCCCAGCTACTGGGAAGAGGGAGCTGAATAAGATGCAGAAATATATAGCCATGCCTACTGAGTCAGGGTATTGTTCAGAAATGGAGGCTGAGAAGCAAATGCAAGGGATCAGGAGAGTCTTTAGATTTGAAATAAGAAAGTCCACAATGTTAGGGCAAGCATGCTCAGGCTTTCAACCAGTACCTAGAGAAAGGATAGAAAGGGGGTGTGTGGGGATGACTTAGAACTCAGAACAGCAGGCAGGCTTAGCATCAGAGATCAGTAATACCTTCACTGAGAGAGGAACTCCTGGGGTGCATAGCTACAGTATTTCACTAAGAGCATGATCACTTT
This sequence comes from Meriones unguiculatus, assembly GCF_030254825.1. NCBI lineage: Eukaryota > Metazoa > Chordata > Mammalia > Rodentia > Muridae > Meriones > Meriones unguiculatus. Next base: position 125,008,689 of record NC_083369.1, read on the forward strand.
CCTCCTGTGTCCTTAGCATGTGAATGAGCTTTCCTGACAGGTACCTCCTGGCCAGATGATTTTAAAGCCCTGCTGAATTTAAATACTAAGGAAGGGCACGCTACTTTGTAGTACTTAGGTTTGCTTAAAATGTCTGTTATCCACCCAGGGCAAGGGTTGTAATACTCACTGTATTCTTTTCATCAGGGGAAGTAGGGTTCCTTTAATAAACAACAAAGCCCAGATAACTCCACCCTTTCAGATGGCATTTTAAATTTTTAAGCAGGAGAGCCAGTCAGTGGTGCATGTTTTTGATCCCAGCACTTGGGAGGCAGAGGCAGGTGCTCTGTGAGTTCAGGGCCAGCCTTGTCCACAGAGATAAATAAATAAATAAATAAATAAATAAATAAATAAATAAATTTAAGCAGAAGGAAAGCTGACTTTGAGAGAGGAGGCCAGCTAATGTTTGTCTGGGTACCTAACAATACAATATAGTAATAGGAGACATGACATAATGACAGAGAGCAAGAGTGCGTAGTTTTGAGTGCTCTAGCATGTGACCTTGTTATACCTAGATTGTGAGATCCCCCAAGAGATCACCAGGAGTTGAGTCCTATTCAAAACACATGAGGATCTTTTTATTACAAGCTAGGTGTTGGGCTCACACCCTTACTGATGCTGGGGTTGACAGCAGAGAGCCCCATGATCAGGGTAGGTGGGTAATTTAAAGGTCCCAGTCCCTCCCAGTGTGCCCAAAGCAGGGGAATTCCTGCCTGGCAAGTGTCTATTGGTTGAAACACAAAAGGGAATGTTGCATTTTAAACTAATTGGCTATAGTTAGGCCCCCAAACCATTAAAAGTCTGGTTTTCCTTGTTTGTGTGTCTTAGGAAAGAGGGGCAATCTGGACCGGTTTCCTAGCAACTGTATCTCTAGTGGGCAGGAAAGAATGCAGTAAGACAGGTTCCTTGAGCAGGTGGCTTGACATAGCTCCACCTGTCTGGTCTTTTTTTTTTTTTTTCAGGCTTGTGCTTTTAACTTTAATTCAATGAGTCAAAAAAACTAATTTTTATTTCTTTGGTCTTTCAACCTTAAGAATGTCTATTAGCCTGTCTGCAATCTCACTAACATTCCTCCCTTTTTCTATAATTAAAAAATGAGGAGCTTGGTTTGCTTCTCATGTAAGGCAAGATAAAGTATATAAATTTAGGTTAATTCGAAGCAGCTCTTGGTTGTGATGCAAGAGGTTAAGAGAAAGAGAGAAAATAATAATAGCAACAAAATGTCCAGATTACATGGTCAAGAGGAGGAGGGGAAGCCCCTGCCCTGGAAAGTTCAGGGTAGAGGAATGCCATTAGAGAGTTGCCAGCCACACAAGGCAGCAGGTAGGGACTGAGGAATGCTTGGAGAAACTGGAGCTGCTTGTATTGGACCTGAAGCACCCCATTCAAGACTTTTGTTAGTAATAATTGAATAATGGGCATAGATTCTCTCCTGGCTACTTCCTGCTGACACTGGGGGCGCTGTAGGGAGGTCAAAAGGCTAAAATGCTGGCCAAATCCAGGAAGAACAGGCTGTTTTGAATCTGTCAGGATCTATGAGAACATCCATGGCTGGGAGGGAAAGTGCAGGTCCAGCTTGTTGTAAGTCTGTGAGGTCAGACTGGAGCATGTGCGGTAGCTGCTTTGGCACTGTTGTGGATATAGGAAACACCTGAGTCTGGCAGGATACTGAAACATATGTATAGGCAGAAGACAATGTTAAGTAGGGTATGGAGAAAATATCTTTAGGTGTACATTTAAAACATTAGGGACAGCAAACAGAGGTGGAAGGTTTGGCTCAAAGAGACTTGAACATGGGAACCTCCATTTAGCTGAGGGAGCCTCCATTTACCCAGTCGCTGGTAGTAATTAAAAACATTTTGTATTGGATCTGTTACCTAAAGAAATTGAGGCCAATTTTGTTTACAGAGGTGTGTAAGATCACAGGCTCTTAAAGCAGGCACCAGGTGTAGAAATCTGAATAGAGTGCTTCAGGTCCAAAACAAGTAGCTCCAGGTTCTCTTAGCATTCCTCAGTCTTGGCTTGCTGCCTTGTGTGGCTGGCAACTCTTTACCCTGAACTTTCCAGGGCAGGGGCTTCCCTTCCCTCCTCCTCTTGACAATGTAATCTAGACATTTTGTTGCTATTATTATTTTCTCTCTTTCTCTTACCACCTTGCATGGCAATCAAGAGCTTCTTCGAATGAACCTAAATTTTATATTTTAGCTTGCCTTACATGAGAAGCAGCCCAAGCTCCTCATTTTTTAATTATAGAAAAAGCGAGGAAAGTCAGTATTTAGGCTGCCTGCTTTTGGGTTGCCTAGCAACCTACGATGTCATAATATGCTCTATAAAAGGATCAACCTGCCACTTTGTTGTTCTATTCCCCTCTTGCTCTCTCACTCTCCTGCTCTCTCTCTCCTTTCTCTGTTGGGGCACCCCTTCCTTCCTTCTATCACATTTCCCTCTCTCATTCTATCTCTTCATCTCCATCTAATAAACCTCTTTCATAGAAAATTTGTTGTGCACATCATCATTTCATTGGTCCTTACATTGGTGCTTTGGGCCGCAAGGGCTCTCCTGGTGGCACCTGGTCTAGCCACACCAGGAACGCTTAATGTGACCATAATGGCTGCAACAGATTTTTCTTCTGCTCTACCTATTCCTAACCACCACTCAAACATATATGCCTTAAAACCTACACTTTCTCTCAACTGCCTTGCCCTTACCACACACACCTGAACAATTTTAATCATAATTAATTCTCTGTTTATTTCATCTCCTTTTAGACTAGGACAGCAACAAGTCTCATTTAAATTGGTATGGATTTTATAAAAATTCAAAGTTACAATTTCTTTATGCATTCCTCAACTGAGGTACATCTGGGTTGTTTCCAGGTTCTGGCTATTACAAATAAATCTGCTACAAACATGTTTGAGCAAATGTCTTTGTTGTATACTTGAGCATCTTTTGGATATATACCTAAGAGTGGTATAGCTGGATCTTGAGGTAGTACTATTCCTAATTGTCTGAGAAAGTGCCAGATTGATTTCCAAAGTGGTTGTACAAGTTTATATTCCCACCAGCAATGGAGTAGGGGTCCTCTTTCTCTACATCCTCTCCAGCATGTGTTGTCACTTGAGTTTTTCATCTTAGCCATTCTTATGGGTATAAGGTGAAATCTCAAGGTCGTGTTGATTTGCTTTTCCTGATGGCTAAGGATTTTGAGCATTTCTTTAAGTGTTTCTCTGCCATTAGATGTTCCTCCATTATGAATTCTGTTTAGCTCTGTACACAGTTTTTAATTGGGTTACTTGATTTGTTGATGTTTAACTTCTTAAGTTCTTTATATATTCTGGATATTAGCACTCTGTCAGATATAGGGTTGGTGAAAATCCTTTCCCAATGTGTAGGCTGCCATTTTGTTCTGAGGACAGTGTCCTTTGCTTTACAGAAGCTTTTCAGTTTCATGAGGATACAGAAATTGTGGTACATTTGCACAATGGAATACTACTCAGCAATTAAAAACAAAGAAATCATGAAATTTGCAGGCAAATAGTGGTATCTAGAAATGATCATCCTGAGTGAGGTATCCTAAAAACAAAAATACATACATGGTATATACTCACTTATAAGTGGATATTAGACATATAGGATAATCATACTAAAATTTGTACAACTACAGGAGCTAATGAAGAGGGAGGACCCTGGTAAGATGCTCAGTCTTAGGAGATGGACATCAGAAGAGGGAGAAAACAGGGAACAGGACAGGAACCTATCACAGAGGGCCTCTGAAAGACTCTACCCAGCAAGGTATCAAAACATTCTGAGATTCATAGCCAAACTTTTTGCAGAGTGTAGGGAATCTTATGAAAGAAGGGGGAGATAGAAAGACCTGCAGGGAACAGGAGCTCCACAAGGAGAGCAACAGAACCAAAATATCTAGGTACAGGGGTCTTTTCTGAGACTGATATTCCAAACAAGGACCGTGCATGGAGATAACTTAGAACCCACCTGCACAGAAGTAGCCCATGGCAGCTCAGTGTCCAAGAGGGTTCCCCAATAAAAGGAACAGGGACCATCTCTGACATGAAGTCATGGGCTGGCTCTTTGATCACTTCCACCTGAGGGGGGAGCGGACTTACCAGTCCTCAGAGGAAGACAAAGAAACCAGTCCTGATGAGACCTGATAGACTAGGGTCAGATGGAAGGGGAGGAGGTCCTTCCCTATCATTGCACTGGGGGAGGGGATTAGGAGAGGAGGGAGGAAGGGAGGGATTGGGAGGAGATAGGGGAGGGGGCTACATCTGGTATACAAAGTGAATAAACTGTAATTAATAATAAAAGGAAGCTTGATGGTGTTCAATCAGAGGATTGACCTCTTGCAGGAGCAAATTGATACCCTATGGCAAATCGCTCAACCTGGCTGTCAATGAAAGTATGCTGGACTTTGTGTCACTAGCATACAACATGAGAATTTTTCCTGTGCTGCAAATCTGTCTAAACAATTGTCGAGCTATATTTTAGGTAATTGGACTGGAGAATTCGATACTACGATGGAGCAGCTGAGAGTGGCCATTGTCACAGTAAATTCTACCAGAGTGGACGCAGGACTAGCCACAGGATTATCAACATGGATTGCTGCAGCCATGAAACATCTGAAGGAATGGGCGGGCATGGGAGTGTTAGCAGGCCTTCTGGTGTTGGTCTCCTTGGTTTGCCTGTGGTATATATGCAAGATTAGAGTCTCACAACAGTGTGATGCAGCCATGATCATTCAGGCCTTTACAGCCATTGAAGCAGGACATTCTCCCCAAGCATGGTTGGCTACCATAAAAAGCTAAAATGTTACGCTCAGGATGCGAGGCTAAGCACTGCACTCAGGGTCAGCCACTTTGGACCCAGAGAAGAGCATGTCTGATTGCATGCGGGTTGATGCCCCAGGTCCCGCCTCTGAGAAAAAGGTATTGGACGGGTCTGATGCTCTTTGGGTGGATGACACCTAAATGAACATCTGTACAAAGTCCCAATTTATTTCTAATATCAGAGATCAGACCTCTACTCTTGCCTGATGCGTCTAAAACAAAAAGGGGGAACTGTAGAGAGCTGCGGAATGCTATGCCTTAAAGATGGAGCTGGTTTCCGCCTTCCACCTTCCCGATGGTGAGTGCTCTCTGTCACGAACAACTCCACATTTGGCTAAGGCCGAGGATCTGGCTTGCTTCCATGTATGTGGACCTATCTGCATTGCCCCCGTGGCACGCCTGGGTAGGCTACCCAGAGGCTATTTAAGCTGTGGGCTGGCTTTCCCCGGGGTCCGAGGATTGTTCAATGTTCCTGAATAAACTGCATTGAAAAAAAAAATAAAATAAATGAAAAAAAATTAAAAAATAAAAATATTTTCCAACAAAAAAATTCAATGTTACATTTCACAATAATTTTTATATAATACTAAAATTTCTAAGTTATAAAGCTCTATTAAAATTAAGGTAATTAAAAATGTAGATCTAACTGCCTATGTCTTTATCAATTTCTAAATTAATGAATGCTGTTTCTTCTGCCATGAGCTGTCTATGGTCTAGATTCACCACTAGGCTTTCTGGCTTCGTGGTTTGGTATAACAAATTCAAATGTAATTTTAAAATTGCTTTATACTATTCTACTATATTGTTGGCTTTAAAACTCATAACTCAGGGGTTACTATGTAAAAGTTTTACCAATACTCTAAATTAAGATATATTAATTTTAGAAGCATTTATTTCTGTTAAAATTTGATCATTGTACTATATCTTCACTATCAAAAGGTTAAAATATGCTTGACCTTGTATTCTAAAAAATGATAATATTATTAATCTGTAGTATAGCTTTGGACTTTTATAAGCTATGAACTTTTTATAAACTAAATCATAATCTCACTTTAGTGGACTCTATTTATGACTTTTGAGGTTCCAACAACAGGGACAAAAACCTAAAGTCCTAATCGTTAATGGTTAAAAAATGCAAGTTAATAGTCAATCGTCTCATTGATGATCAAGTCTTCTAACATGTTCAAAAATATATTTTCAGTCCTACAGATGCAGACCAGTTCTCACTGCTTACTTAATTAAACAGCTAAGGATAGTCCCTGAGTCACAATACAGGAGATGGTAAAAATAATGAGAGGAGTCTTCCTGATAGGCTCATCTATAGCAAAAACCATGCCCCAGGCCTTGGCTGCTGCTCTGAGGCTGCTGGCATTCACACAAAGAAAACAAGAGGTCTGCAATGCCCCATCCCACCAGGGCATAGCCTAAGCTCAACTCCTCCAGGTCACTATTTCAAATTCAGCCAAAGGGGCCACTGGTCCCATGGCTAACTCAACAAGCTACACACTGTCTGCTGACAGACTGGCTTTTGGAGGTCAAAATGCTCCCGTGCAGGCTTGTCCTCTGTGCTCAGCTATGGAGGCTCAACCAGCACAAGAGCCACAGACACTTCCAGCCTTCTAGCTCCTTGGCCTGGCAGAAGACAAATGGTTCCTTGATTCAGTGATCTCCACCACCCTCACCCAGCTCAAGGTAACATTGCAGGTCTGTTTCGGCCTCTCAGGCCCCATGGACATATTGCCAACTTCTGTCTTGGGAGACTTCAGATGCCTTCTCAGTTCTTTTCATATGCAGGAGACCAGGACTTAAGCCTGAGTCCTGGAGTTGCTATTGTCAGGCCTACACACAATATGCCTTGTTGCCAGACTCAAAAAACAGACCTCAGATGTAACCTTTTACCATCCCTTTATGTAAAGGACAGTAAATGTTCATAGCAATCTCATCTATGTCTCTTGGCAAATAACTAGATTCAAAGACCTAAGAAAAATGTTGTTTGAGGATCTAAGAAAGTGTTTTAAGGTTGGTAAATGCAAGTTATAATGGTCGCAAGGTCTAAGTTAATTTAAGGTATCCTAAATAGGTAAAAATGCTTAATATTTCCTCCTGTTGCTATGCTACTGTTATATTGACTCTCCAGAGCTCTGACCTTTATCAATAGAACTCTGACTTATTAATCTAACTATAATACCAAAACATTCCACTATACCACCCACTATCATGGTTCTAAGCTCAGGATTTTAAATCTCCTTTATATCTCCATAATTTGTAATCATACTACAGTTTAAGATCAAGTGGGCTTTTGTACCTTCTACTTCATGAAATGCTTCTGCCTTTTCAGAGCTCACCTTAAGAATGCTTATGTTGTTAACACAAATGTGTATGTCTGCTGCCTTTTTTTACAATGACAGTTGTAGCATTTACTCTAAATTGTTGTTCCTTTACTCTCAGGTATTTGTTCAAAAACAGTCCCCCAAAACCTCCCTAATAAGGACTTAACTGTAGGAAATTAAAGAAGATAGCCATGAGATGCTAAGTCTTGTTTCTTACTCCAACATTAACGAGGGACCATTGTGTCTCTAAAGACTGAATTTAATAGCCATAGACTTATAAAGTTAATGTGGCCTTTTTTGAGAAGCAGGAAAAAAATAAATATTGTCAAATTAGTACTTACTGGTTGAGGGGATAGTGAATTTAAAAGTTCTGAATGATGAGACAGACAAATTATGCCTGTTATCTCTGTTAGGTCTCAAACCCAGAATAAACCTCACTCTGTACTGTGGCTCCTCCCAGAACTCCTCACCCTGACCCCTACCCTAAACCTCTGCCTCAAGGGACTGGCCTTCTGCTTCTCTTCCCCAAGCTTTATCACAATATAACTCAGTCATTTTCATTTTTCATTCAATCTCTCTTTTTGTTTGCTTGTTTGTTTGTTTTGTTTGTTTATGACAGCATTTCTCTGTATACCTCTTGGCTGTCCTGTAGACCAGGCTGGCACCCCAGCAACAACATGAAGTAGATACAATTACCAACTCTTTTTTACAGAGGAAGAAACTGAGAGTCAAAAAAATAGTTCCTGGTGGTAGAGGCACCATGCCTTTAATTCCAGCACTCAATAAGCCAAATCAAATGGATCTCTGAGTTTGAGGGCAGCCTGGTACACAAAGCAAGTTCTAGAAGAGCCAGGGCTTCACAGAAAACCCTGTCTCAAAAAAAAAAACAAAAAACAAAAAACAAAAAAACCCAAAAAACAAACAAACAAACAAACAAACAAACAAACAAAAACAAATAAAAAATGTTACCTTGGATCTAACTGGATGTCTACATGTAGAAAAATGCAAATAGATCCACATTTATCACCATGCACAAAACTAAAGTCCAAGTGGATCAAAGACCTCAATGTAAAAACCAGACACACTAAATCTATTATAAGAAAAGTTGGGAAGACCTTTGAACTCATTGGCACAGGAGTTTAATTCCTGAACAGAACACCAACAGTACAGGCTCTAAGATCAACAATCAATAAATGGTACCACATGAAACTGAAAACCTTCTGTAAAGCAAAGGACACTGTCATCAGAAAAAAATGACTGCCTACAGATTGGGAAAGAATCTTTACCAACCCTATATCTGACAGAGGGCTATTATCAAGAATATATAAAGAATTCAAGAAGTTAAAAAGCAACAAATCCAGTAATCTAGTTAAAAATGGGGTACAGAGCTAAATAGCAAATTCTCAATAGAGGAAAATCGAATGGCAGAGAAGCACTTGAAATGTTCATCGTCCTTAGTCATCAGGGAGAGGCAAATCAAAACAAGCCTGAGATTTCACTTTACACCCATCAGAATGGCTAAGAACAAAAACTCAAGTGACAACACATGCTGGAGAGGATGTGGAGAAGGTGGAACCTTCCTCCGTTTCTGATGGGAATGTAAACAAGAAATCAATACGACTCTTTCTCAGAAAATTTGGAATAGTGCTTCCTTATGATCCACCAAAGCACTCCTAGGCATATATCCAAAATATGCTCAAGTATACAACAAGGATATTTGCTCAACCATGTTCATAGCAGCTTTATTCGTAATAGCCAAATTCTGAAAACAACCTAGATGTCCCTCAAAGAAGGAATGGCTACAGAAAGTGTGGTATATTTACACAATGGAATACTATTCAAGTACTAACAAGGAAATCACAAAATTTGTAGGCAGATGGTGGGAACTAGAAAAGATCATCTTGAGTGAGGTAACCCACAAACAGAAAGACTCATATGGTATAGACTTACTCATAAGTGGTTATTAGGCATATAATATAGGATAAACATAGGAAAATCTATACTCCTAAAGAAGTTAGACAACAAAGAAGACCCTAGGGACAGATGCTCAATTCTCATTCAAAAGGACAAGCTCGATAGACATTGGAAGCAGGAGAAGACAGGGAACTGGACAGGAACCTACCACAGATGGTCTCTAAAAGCTGATCAAGGTATCAAAGCAGAGGCTGAGACTTATAGCCAAACTTTGGTCCGAAGGCATGTAATTTTATGAAAGAAGGGGAGCTCCTGGAGGGGACAGGAGCTCCAAAAGAAGACTAACAGAGCCCCAAACCCTGAGCCCTGGGGGCCCTGATGAGACTGATACTCTCAACCAAGAACAATGCATGGAGAGGACCTAAACCACGATTAGGCTCAGTTTCCAAGTAGAATTCCTAGTAAGTGGAGCAGGACTTTCTCTGGCATGAACTCGGTGGCAGGCTTTCTGATCACCTCCCCCTAATAGAGGAACAGCCTTGTCAGGCCACAGAGAAAGACAAGGCAACCTCTCCTGATGAGACCTGATAGGCTAGGGTCAAATAGAAGGGGAGAAGTTCCTCCTCTATCAGTATACTAGGGGAGGGGCATAGATGGAGGACAGTAGGATTGGGAGCAGAGGAGGGAGGGGGCCGCATCAGGAAAACAAATTGAATACATTGTAATAAATGATAATAATAATAATAATAATGTTACAAATTATACAATGAAAATAACCAGACCAAAAAACTACACAACTAATTGAATGTCTCTATAGCTAGAGTAGCATTCAGAACAGAAGCTATGGAACTTCATATTGGATTTCATACTTTCACTATCAAATATATTTTCATTTACTTATCCACCATCAAAACAAAAATCCATATATGATTAGAACTAGAAGTATTAGATTTATATGTCTTTCACTCATGCCCACTACTTGGATTCAGTCCATCCTCATCACCTAACATTTAGCCTTTCTTGTTCTCTTTTCTACATGTTGTATTGTACTCATGTGTGCATTTGTTCACATATGTATTGGCCAGTTTTGTGTCAACTTGACACACACTCAAGCCTCTAGAGAGAAGGAGCCACATTTGAGGAACTGCCTCTATGTGATCAAGCTATAAGGAATTTTCTCAACAATTGATGGGTAGGGCACAGCCCCTCGTGGGTGGGGCCATTCCTAGAATGGTGGTCCTGGGTTCCACAAGAAAGCAGGCTGAGCAAGCCATGGGAAGCAAGCCAGTAAGCAGAACCTCTCCAATGCCTCTGCTTCAGCCCTGCTTGAGTTCCTTTCCTGACTTTCTTCATTAATAAACAGTGTTGTGGAAGTGTAAGCCAAACAAACCCTTTTCTTTGTAGCTTGCATTTCGGTTATGGTGTTTCATCTCAGCATAGAAACCCTAATTAAGACAACATATATACATACATTTTTAGCTAGATTACACATCTGGGGAAAAACACTCAAAGAGTGAGATTTTGTGACCTCACTTAATATTATACATCATAATTTCATCCATTTTGTTGCAGGATATTTGATCCCAATGTTAACTGTAAAACCCTGTTTATTGTTTGGCTTGGTTGACCCTTAACACACGTCTTTAATCCAAGAACTTTCTGTTTATTGTAAACAGGTGATTATGATTTGGTCAACACAGCCCTAGCACACACCTTTAATCCAAGAGATCTCTGTTTACAGGATCTAATAAAGTTAACTCTAGGTCAAGAGGCAGAAAAAGAAACCAGCTGACAGGGATTAAAGAACAGGAGGGACTTTAAGTTAAAGGGGTATTTAAGACAGCATGGAGAAGAAGAAATGGCTTTTAGCTTAGCTCTGGCTTTAGCTTAGGCTTCAGCTCCTCAGATACCTGGCTATTGGGGGCTTTGAACTAGCAAGCCTTCAGCTTTGAGATTTTTGGCCTTTTCCTCCTAGGCTGTCGGTTGTACTGGTGAGCCTTTTGGGTTTTTCCCATCCTGACCTAAACTGAGAACATATGTCAGCTTTGTGCTTTCTCTTCCGCTCTAAGCTAGCAGGTTTTTCATCCCTGCATCTGGCTGAGTCCTTATTGGTAAAACAGAATGGTTGGAATTTTTCATTATTGTTTCTAACAACACCATTTTATTACAAATTATTTCATTTTTTATAGCTTACTAGTATTCCAATTTTTAATATGTTAAATTTTCATTATCTATTCCTCTGTTGATGGGCATCTATATCGATTACAATTCATTACCACAATGAATAAAGCAGTGCAAAACATAGAAATGCAACTATTTCTATGATCGGTAATGAAGTTTTATGGATATGTACCCAAAGAGTGAAATATCAGGGTCATATGGTAGACTTAGTTTTAATTTTTTGAGAAATCTCCAAAGTTATTTTCACAATGGCTGTATTAATTTGCACCCCCCACCAACAATGTATGAAAGTTCTTTCTCTCCACACCCTCTCCAATATTTGTTGTCAGATTCATTATCATAGCCACTGTGGTATCTCACCATGGTATCTCAAAGCAGTTGTGATTTTTAATTTTCCTGATGACTATGGATAATGAACTCATTTGTTGACTGACAAATTTATTTTCTTGGTGTTTAATTTTAATTTTTGTGATTTCTGAATATTAGCCCTTTGAAGTGTAGCTGGAAAAGATTTTTTTCCCCATTCTGTGGGCTGTCTATTAACTCTGCTGACTGTCTCCTTGCCATACAGAAACCTTTTATGTTCATGTAGTCCCATATGTTGAAACTTATGGTTAGTTCCTCTGCTATTGGTGTCTTATTCAAAAGTTCTTGGCTATCTCAATAATGTGAAGAGTACTCCTATGTTTTCTTCTGGCAGTGTCAGCATTTCCAGTTTTAAATTAAAGTTCTTGATTCGTTTTTATTGATTATTTTGTAAAAGGTAAAATATAAGAATCTAAGTTCTGTCTTCTTCAGTCAGAAATCCAATTTTGCCAGCATATTTTTAAATAGGCTATCTTTTTCCCAATGTATGTTTTTGTTTCCTTTGTCAAAATTAAGTGGGCATAGCTTTGTCATTTTTTTCTGGGTTCTCTTATTCTATTTAATTGGTGCTAATGTCAATTTTTATGCCAGTGCCAGGCTGTATTTATGACTATAGCTCTACAGGAAAATGTGAGGTCAGATATTGTAATACGTCCAGCATTTTTCTTACTCCTTGGGAGTTCATTGGCTATCTATGGTTTTTTTTTTTTTTTGGTTCCATATCAATTCTTCTATTGTTTTTTTCTAAACCTGTGAAATACATCAGAATTCTAAAAGGCACTGAATTAAACCTGCATGTTAATTTTTGGTAGTACAGCGATTTTTGTAATATTTTTTCTTCCAATTCAGAAGCATAGAACTCTCTTTTTGTCTGAGACAAGGACTCACTATATAGTTCTGGCTCTCCTAGAATGCACTTTTAGATCAGGCTGTACTAAAGTTCACAGACATTCACCTGCTTCTGCCTCCTGAGTGCTGTGTTTAAAGGCAGCATGGAATTCTTAAGGAAGAATATGTAATATTCTCATTTGAGGCAGATCAGAATATCATGGCTGTATTTAAGGACAGAGATAGAACTCAGAATCCACTCTTTTAACAAGAGGAAGTAACTTTCTCGTAGTGGCCCTTAACAAAGCTTTCATACATCCACCTTTACATACACTATTTTAAACATAAAAGAAAGGCAAAGCTGATTTTATTGGAGGGACCCATATTCAATGGTCTCCAAGCTTACTAATGTTGGTTTAGCTACCTAACAAATAGAAGAAATGATAACACATAATGTGTGATATAACTCATATAGAAGATTTAATCCATCCTGCATATGTCTATATCTAGAGATTGGTAGTTAATAGTCTGAGGGAGTCTTATTCAGAGGACCAGCTATTAGGCCATTCATAATAGCATTTTGGTAAAGATAAGTGTTACTATCAAGTGGCTCAACCTACAACCAGTTTCCTGCAAGAAGCAAAAACTGCTTACCAAGGACATTTTCTCCTCATGGATTCTGTCTGTGAACTGGGGACTGCTTGGACTTCATTGCTCCAAAGCAGTTGCACCCTCTCTTCTCCTCCAAACCAGCTATTCATTAACTTCATCAAATAATCTTGCCAGTGAAAACTAAGCAGTGACAGATTGCATATGGGTTTTTATCTCTTCGTAGAAATCTCCATCTGCTTTGTTCATTCACTCAGCAAATATTTAACAAGTAGCTATTAAATGTCAAATACTATCCTAGATGCTGGAGATATAACAATGAACAAATCAAGCAAAGTTCCTGTCTCTGTGGAGCTTGTATTCTTACTGGAGAAAATGGAAAACTAATGTGTAAATATACATTGAGTGTTGATAAATGCTTTAACAGAAGCTGGCTAAGGGGACAAAGTGTGATGTAGGTTTGCTATTGTATAAAGGGAAGGTTGTTGATTAAACTGAAAAACCATGCTGTCTTCAGCAAGTCTTTTTTTTTTTTTTTTTTACTAATTAATTCAATTCTCATCTCAGTCATAGGCCCCTCCTTCTTCTCCTCCCAGTTACACCTTCCCTCCCACATCCTTTCTCCCCTATTTCTCATACTAGGGAAGCCCCCCTACCCAGATACCCCAGCTCATTTATTGACATGAAGACTGAGTTCATCTTCATTGTACAGAAGTCCCATCAGGGGGAAGTTATCAAAAAGCAGGCAACATAGTCCATGTCAGAGATATTCCCCACTCCCCTAACTAGTGGGCCTACATGAAGCCCAAGATGCCCATTGAATATATCTTCTTTGGGTCTGTGCATTGTAGTATGTCTTTCCTGTAGGATATGACTAAAATCTACTTGTAACTGAGTATATACCATGCGTGTCTTTCTGGGTCTGGGTTACCTCACTCAGAAAGATCTTTTCTAGTTCCATCCCTTTGCTTGCAAATTTCACGATTTCCTTGTTTCCACTGCATAATTGTACCACAGTTTCTTTATCCATTCCTCAGTCTTTCACCCTCAAATTCTGCCAGGCAACTAAGAGCATGAACACATGTGCTTGAACGTGTGTGTAGTGCACACGCCTGCCTATGCTCAGTCACATATGTGTGTGGTATCCTTGTGTGTGGAAATCAGAGTTTGATAGCAGGCATCTTCCTTGATCATACTGGATCTTGTATATTAAAGTAGGGTTTTTTGCTCAAACCCAGAGCTCACAGATTCAGCTAATCTAGCTAGCCATCTTGCCCTTGGGATTCCCTTTCTCTGCCTCCTGAAGATTGACATTACAGCCAGGCTGGTATTTATGTGGATTCTGGGGATACAAACTTAGGCCATCAAACTTGCATGGCAAATGCTTTACCCACTGAGCCATCTTCCCAGCCACTCCTCACTTTTTCTTGAACAGCAACCTGGCTCAGGACATTTGTACTTAACATTCTCAATTCCTGGAATGCTCTGATCCCAATCCCAGAGCCATGGAAGTATGGTTTGGTCTTCATTTTCTTGCAGTCACTCTCTCTCTCTCTCTGTTTTACTTTTTAAAGCATTTTGAGAATTTCACACACAGGTAAAATGACATTTTGATCATATTTACTTCTCCCTTCTCCCCTCAAACATCTGTCCTCTATTACACACTTATAACACATACATACTTTTGCCTCTGGTTGTGCATCTGCTGGAAATGCTCTCTGCATAGCACCCATCTGCTGTAGTGACTTGTAGTGACTGTCTTTAAGGCCTTTTTCAATTGTCAGCCACTTATCTGTATGTACTTTCTCTGACAATCTCTTTTCTGCCCCCAGGTCTTATAGTAATCAGAATTATTTTATCCTTAAGTGACCTTGATGCCAGTCACTCACACCTTCCTTATGCTATTAAACACTTTGTATTATGTTATTCACCCTATAACTGTTTTAAATAATAAAGATACTTTTCTGGTCATAGGACAGAGAAATCAAAACTGGTGCTTATATGGAAGACTCTTCCTGGTGGTTAGTTCTCATAATGTTGGAACGTGCTGTGCAAGCTGCCATGGCAGAAGTGTTGTCAATAATCCTACCCAGCTATAAATTCTGTATGCTGCAATGTTTGTCTCAGCAAGATATGCCCAATGGTGCAATAATGGCACTAATATCATGGGTGAAACAGACAACTGTCAGATTGGACTTAAGGCCTGCTCAATAGGAGGGAACTTATGCTTGGCATGGAAAACCTAGCCAAGAACCCATGGCTGGGGGTCATAGATTCTAGAGGAGAACCTACTACTACCATTTTGCTAAATTAATAATTTCCTTCTAAATATTTATCTTCACACCCAAATATTTATGCTCTCACTTCTCATCAAAGAAGCTTCTTTTTTTTCAAGGAATAAAGGTTATTGCGGAGATCCATAAGTGGTCAAAGTGCAGGGAATAAGAGACTGTCAAATACCCATCCCCAAACACAGCCCCTATACCCGAGGCTTAGGGAACATCTCACCACTCTCAAGTCCAGACAACACTATTTTGTAGCAATCTTGCTGGTCCTCAGGCCCTTGTAATCTTTCCATCCCCTTTTCTGAGATGTTCTCTAAAATTTTTTATCAACTTGACACAAATCTAGACTCACCTGAGAAGAGGGAAAATCAACTGAAGAATTGACTCCATCAGATTATCTTGTGGACATGACTATGGGGTATTTTCTTAAATAGTGATGGTCCCCTATGGGTAGTGCATCCTTGGTCCTGGGTTGGATCATAAAGCAAACCGAGCTTTCTCATCTGCTCCTGCTGCCATCTCCACACTACAGGATCAGCCCCAGAGCTACAGACCAATGAGCCAGATTTATTCAAAAGCCATCTTTGCCTAGTAAGTGTAGCTGTGATGGAGACCATCAGAGAGAACCACAAGTCATCAAAAAACAGAGAACAACTGATAGGGTGCTCAACCCCAATTGATACATCTACAACACAACATCTGTACAGGGGACACAAAGATTGTAAAAGCCAGGGGAAGTCTGCTATGAGATTGTGTCTGAGTAATGATAGTTAAGCTATATTCATGATACCACAACAGAATGATTGCCTAATCAAGACCCAAACAAAGACAATACCAAGATACATGCTAATGCAAAAAGGTTAATATATCACAGGGACACACACCTAGACTAAGAACTATAAGCAACTAATGACTGCTGAGAGAAAGAGAACTAGTCTTCCTCAAGAATGAGCCCCCTCCCCCTCCCAGTTAGTTATACAATGGCAAGCAGTCAGCCCTGAAATCCTGTACATGCAAGGAACACTAAATGGACTCAGTAGACCATAGAAAAAAGAGAACAAAAATAGGAGAAGGATTATAGTAGGGGCTGGACAGGGAGGAAATAGGAGACACTGAAAGGACAAAAGAGAAGGGGTAAATGCTGTATTTGTTTATAACTAGAATTATAATTTTAAAGACAAGAGCAAACTGAGCAAGCTGTAGGAATCAAGCCAGTAAGCAGCATCCAAAGTTTCTGCCTCTGCTCTTGTTTGAGTTCCTGCCCTGAGGCTGTGACCAGAGGTGAAAGCCAAGTAAACTTTTTTCTATCCCCAGTAGCTTTGGCTCATGCTGTTTACCACAGCACTAAGACTATCAGTCAGTCAGCCAGTCAGTCAGTTAGTCAGTCAGTCAGTCACTTTTTGTGGGTACTTGTTTTCACCTACTTACTTTAATTGACCCAAAACCAAAGTTACTATCAGAAAATTTGACTCAAAGCTCACTCCAGTTTTACCATCTTGCCATCCTATATTTTACCTGCTTTTACACTGGGGACTTTAGGTATGATGCTGGTTAATGAAGTAAAAGGTAAATCTAAAAGAGCGAATGTGGGCTTCCCATAACTGAACTGAAAAAGTTGACTATACATATTGGAGTTAGGGAGCTGCTATATAGACATCAGGCTAGAATGCCCTCTTTAGTAAAGTCTTTCATAAAGACACTCCTTCAGCTGGAAAAAAAATATAATTTCTCCCCTTACTAATTCTCATTCCAAAGTCATTAACTAAAAATGAATGGATGTGTACCATGTATGTTCCTAATGTCCATGGAAGCTAGAAGATGGCTCTTGGTCTCTGGGGCTCACTGCCTAGCCAGTCTGACAAAATTGGTGATCTATTTCAAGCTAATGAGAAATTTTGTCTTAAAAGAGGTTAGAGGATGCTCATAAGAATGACACCAATGTTGTCTTCTGGCATGTATACATACATACATACATATATTCACACAGAGAGAGACAGAGAGGGACAGAGAGAGATGTGAAAGCACACAAAACAGAGGCACTAAGTTTTAAGGACCAAGTCAAAAATTGTGTATACTCCCCAGACTAGAGCACTTCTAACCTGTGTGAAATCAACAGCTAAGATGCAACACAGCTGCAGCAGCTCAGAATTGCTGAACTGCATCATTTTCCTTTAGACACCTTTCCTATATTGATTTATCCACGTTTAGTGCCCTCTGCTGGACATTCTGTTCACTGGCACCTTGATGCCTCCTGACAGCAGTGCTTCTGAGGACCTCTTTGGACTTTGACAGCCAAATGCTTCACAGGCAGTTGCCACTACCAAGAAGCAATATAAACAAGGCCCAGTTCTTTCTTTCTCTCTCTCTTTCTTTCTTTCTTTCTTTCTTTCTTTCTTTCTTTCTTTCTTTCTTTCTTTCTTTCTTTCTTTCTTTCTTTCTTTCTTTCTCTCTCTCTCTTTTTTAATTTTTTATTTAACTTTTACTAATTACACTTTATTCATTTTGTATCCCCCCATAAGCCCCGCCCTCCTCCCCTCCCAGTCCCACCCTCCCCCCCTTTCTGCATGCATGGCCCTCCCCAAGTCCACTGATAGGGGAGGTCCTCCTCTCCTTCTTTCTGATTTTAGTCTATCAGTTCTCATCAGAAGTGGCTGCATTGTCAGGGTTCTAGGTAATCTCCATGAATAGTCCTTGGTTGGAGTATGAGTCTCTGGGAAGTTTCCTGTGTTCAAATTTTCTTGTTCTGTTGCTGTCCTTGTGGAGTTCCTGTCCTCTCCAGCTCTTACTATTTCGCACTTCTTACATAAAATTCCATTCACTCTGCCCGTCACTTGGCCATCAGGCTCAGGATCTGCTTTCACAGTCTACATGGCAGAGGCTTTCAGAGGCCCTCTCTGGCAGGTTCCGAGGTTGTTTCCTGTTTTCTTTTTCTTCTGATGTCCATCCTCTTTGCCTTTCAGGATGGGGATTGAACATTTTAGTTAGGGTCCTCTCTTTTGCTTAGTATGTTTAGATATACAGATTTTAGTGGGTTTATACTATGTTGTATGTATATATGAGTGAGTATATACCATGTGTATCTTTTTGCTTCTGGGACAACTCACTCAGGATGATCCTTTCCAGATGCCACAATTTACCTGCAAATTTCATGATTTCCTTATTTTTCATTGCTGAATAATACTCCATTGTATAGATATACCATAGTTTCTGCATCCATTCTTCAGTTGAGGGGCATCTGGGCTGTTTCCAGCTTCTGGCTATTACAAATAAAGCTGCTACAAACATGGTTGAGCAAATGTCCTTTTTGTGTACTTGAGCCTCATTTGGGTATATGCCTAGGAGTGGTATGGCTGGATCTTGAGGAAGCACTATTCCTAGTTGTCTGAGAAAGCACCAGATTGATTTCCAGAGTGGTTGTACAAGTTTACATTCCTACCAGCAGTGGAGAAGGGTTCCCCTTTCTCCACAACCTCTCCAGCATGTGTTGTCACTTGAGTTTTTGATCTTGGCCATTCTCATGGGTGTAAGGTGAAATCTCAGGGTTGTTTTGATTTGCATTTCCCTAATGGCTAATGAGGTTGAGCATTTCTTTAAGTGCTTCTCTGCCATTCGATATTCCTCTACAGAGAATTCTCTGTTTAGCTCTGTTCCCCATTTTTTAAGTGGATTACTTGGTTTACTGCTTTTCAGCTTCTTTAGTTCTTTATATATACTGGATATGAGTCCTCTGTCAGATAAAGGGTTGGCGATGATTTTTTTCCCAATCTATAGGCAGTCGCTTTGTTTTGATGATGGGTCCTTTGCTTTACAGAAACTTTTCAATTTACTGAGGTCCCATTTATTGATTGTTTCTCTTAGAGCCTGTGCTTTTGGTGTTCTGTTCAGGAAGTTTTCTCTTGTACCAATGAGTTCTAGGGTATTTCCCACTTTTTTTTCTAGCCGATTTAATGTGTCTGGTTTTTATGTTGAGGTCTTTGATCCACTTGGACTTCAATTTTGTGCAGGGTGATAAGTATGGATCTATTTTCATTTTTCTACATATAAACATCCAATTGGACCAGCACCATTTGTTGAAGATGCTATCTTTTTTCCATTGTATGGTTTTGGCATCTTTGTCAAAAATCAGGTGTCCATGAGTGTGTGGGTTTATTTCTGGGTCTTCTGTTCGGTTCCACTGATCCACCATTCTGTTTCTATGCCAGTACCATGCAGTTTTTATAACTGTTGCTCTATAGTGCAGCTTGAGATCAGGGATGGAGATAACTCCAGAAGATCTTTTATTGTAGAGGATTGTTTTAGCAATTCTTGGTTTCTTGTTATTCCATATGAAGTTGAGAATTTTTCTTTCCAGGTCTGTAAAGAATTGTGCTGGCAATTTGATGGGAATTGCATTAAATCTGTAAATTGCTTATGGTAAGATGGCCATTTTTACTATGTTAATCCTGCCAAGCCATGAGCATGGGAGATCTTTCCATCTTCTCATATCTTCTTCTAATTCTTTCTTCAGAGACTTGAAATTTTTTTCATACAAGTCTTTGACTTGCTTGGTTAGGGTTACACCAAGGTACTTTATGTCATTTGTGGGTATTATGAAGGGTGTTGTTTCCCTAATTTCTTTCTCAGCCCTTTTGTCTTTTGTATACAGGAGTGCTACTGATTTTTTTGAGTTAATTTTGTATCCGGCCACTTTGCTGAAGGTGTTTATCAGCTGTAGGAGTTCCCTGGTAGAGTTTTTGGGGTCACTCATGTATACTATCATATCATCTGGAAATAGTGATAATTTGACTTCTTCCTCTCCCATCTGTATCCCCTTGATCTCCTTCAACTGTCTTATTGCTCTAGCAAGGACTTCCATCACTATGTTGAAGAGATATGGGGAGAGTGGGCAGCCTTGTCTTGTCCCTGATTTCAGTGGGATTGATTTAAGTTTCTCTCCGTTCAGTTTGATGTTGGCTATCGGCTTGCTGTATATCACCTTTACTATATTTAGATATGTGCCTTGTATCCCTGATCTCTCCAATACTTTAAACATGAATGGATGTTGGATTTTGTCAAATGCTTTTTCAGCATCTAGGGAGATTATCATGTGGTTTTTTTCTTTCAGTTTGTTAATATGGTGGATCACCTTGATGGATTTCCGTATATTGAACCACCCTTGCATACATGGGATGAAGCCTACTTGGTCATAGTGGATAATATCTTTGATGTGTTCTTGGATTTTGTTTGCAAGTATTTTGTTAAGTATTTTTGCATCAATGTTCATGAGGGAGATTGGCCTGAAATTCTCTTTCTTTGTCGAGTCTTTGTGAGGTTTAGGTACCAAGGTGACTGTGGCTTCATAGAATGAGTTTGGTAATGATCCTTCTGTTTCTATTTTGTGGAATAGTTTGAAAAGAATTGGAGTTAGCTCTTTTTGAAGGTCTGGTAGAATTCTGCGCTGAAGCCATCTGGTCCTGGGCTTTTTTTGGATGGGAGACTTTTGATGACCGCTTCTATTTCTTTGGGGGATATAGGACTATTTAGTTGATTTACCTGGTCCTGATTTAGCTTTGGTAAGTCAAATCGATCAAGAAAATTGTCCATTTCATTTAGATTTTCAAATTTTGTGGCATATAGACTTTTGAAGTAAGTCCTAATGATTGCTTGGATTTCCGCAGTGTCTGTAGTTATGTCCCCCTTTTCATTTCTGATTTTGTTGATTTGGGTGGTGTCTCTCTGCCTTTTAGTTAGCTTGGCTAAGGGTTTGTCGATCTTGTTGATTTTCTCAAAGAACCAGCTCTTGGTTTCATTGATTCTTTGAATTGTTTTATTTGTTTCTAATTGATTGATTTCAGCCCTGAGTTTGATTATTTCCAGCCATCTGCTCCTTTTTGGTGTGTCTGCTTCTTCTTTTTCTAGGGTTTGTAAGTGGACCATTAGGGTACTTGAATGAGCTGTCTCGAATTTCTTCTTGAAGGCACTTAGTGCTATGAACTTTCCTCTTAGCACTGCTTTCATTGTGTCGTACAAGTTTGGGTATGTTGTGTCTTCATTTTCATTGAGTTCTAGGAAGACTTTAATTTCTTTCTTTATTTCTTCCCTGACCCAGCTGTCATTTAGTAACAAGTTGTTCAGTTTCCATGTGCGTGTAGGCTTTTTGCTATTTCTGTTGTTGTTGAAGTCCAACTTTTTTCCATGGTGATCAGACAGGATACAGGAGATTATTTCAATCTTTTTGTATCTGTTGAGGCTTGCTTTGTGACCACCTATATGGTCTATTTTGGAGAAGGTTCCATGAGGTGCTGAAAAAGAAGGTAAATTCTTTTGTGTTTGGGTGTAAGGTTCTGTAAATGTCTGTGAGGTCCATTTGATTCATGACCTTTGTCAGAGATATTGTTTCTTTATTTAATTTCTGTTTTGTTGACCTGTACTTTGTTGAGAGTGGGGTGTTGAAGTCTCCCACTATTAATGTGTGGGGATCTATATGTGGTTTAAATTTTATCAATGTTTCTTTTACAAATGTGGGTGCTCTTGTATTTAGGGCATAGATGTTCAGGATTGTGATGTCTTCCTGGTGGAATTTTCCCGTGATGAGTATGAAGTGTCTTTCCCCATCTCTTTTTGTTAATTTTGGTTGAAAGTCTATTTTATCAGATATTAGAATGGCTACTCCTGCTTGTTTCTTGGGTCCATTTGCTTAGAAAGTCGTCTTCCAATCTTTTACCCTCAGGTAATGTGCTTTAGGTGTGTTTCTTGCATGCAACAGATTGCTGGGTTTTGTTTACGTATCCATTCTGTTAATCTGTGTCTTTTTACTGGAGAGTTGAGTCCATTGATGTTGAGCGAGATTAATGACCAGTGGCTGTTAGATCCTTTGATTTTTATGTTGGCTGTGGTCATAAGGTTGTGTGCTTGGTTGCTTTTTGTTTTACTATAGTAAGGTTAATTATTTCCTGTGTTTTCTTGACAGAAGCTAATTTTCTTCGGTTGTATTTTCCCTTCCAGTGTCTTCTGTAATGCTGGATTTGTATGTAGGTATTGTTGAAATTTGTTTTTGTCATTGAATATTTTGTTTTCCTCGTCTATGAGGACTGAGAGTTTTGCGGGGTATAGTAGCCTGGGCTGACATCTGTGTTCTCTTAAGGTCTGCATGATATCCGTCCAGACCCTTCTGGCTTTCATAGTCTCTGTTGAAAAGTCAGGTGTGATTCTGATGGGTTTGCCATTATATGTTACTTGGCCTTTTTCCCTTGCAGCTTTTAGTATTTTTTCTTTGTTCTGTATACTTACTGTTTTGATTATTATGTGGCGGGAGGATTTTCTTTTCTGGTCTAATTTGTTGGGTGTTCTGTAGGCCTCATGTATTCTAAATGGTCTCTCCTTTAACTTGGGGAAATTTTCTTCAATGATTTTGTTGAAAATATTTTCTGGGCCTTGGAGAAGGGAGTCTTCTTTTTCCTCTATACCTATTATTCTTAGGTTTTGTCTTTTCATATTGTCTTGCATTTCTTGGACGGTCTGTGTCAGGAATTTTTTGGATTTAACATTTTCTTTGACAGATACATCGATTTCTTCCATTGTATCTTCTACACCTGAGATTCTTTCTTCCATCTCTTGTAGTCTGTTGGTTATGCTTACCTCTGTAGTTCCTGTTTTCTTCCCTAAATTCTTCCTCTCCATTATTTCCTCCATTTGTGTTTTCTTTAATTTTTCCAGTTCTATCTTCAGGTCTTGATTTGTTTTGTTTACTTCCTTCACCTGTCTGATTGTATTTTCCTCTTTTTCTTTTAGTTCCTTCAACTCTGTTTCTTTTACTTCTTTCAGTGATTTAATTATTTCTTCTCTGAAGGCCGAAAACTGTTTGGCTGCATCTTCCCGTATTTCTTCAAAGATGGCCGGCCATAATCTGCTTGTCTTTAACTTCTTCCATTTCTTTACCGATAGCCATGATCTGTTTGGTTTTATCTTCCTCTAATTCTTTATGTATTTTATTTGTTTCCTCTATTATCCTCTTCATCAGCATAGATGTAAGGTCATCTTCTTGATTTTCTATTATGCTGCGTTGTCCAGGGCTGTTTGCCCCTGGATGGCTGGGTTCTGGAGATGCCATATTGCTCTGTCTTTTGTTGGTTGAGCTTTTACGCTGAATTCTACCCATTGGGCTGTTTTAGGTGTTGGCTGTTAGTTTCTGTGCTTCTTGGAGTCCTGAGGTAGAAAGAATCCCCTTGGCTGGAATATGATTTTTCCTGAAGAAGTCCTCCTCTGCTTTTTGGTTATGGTTATGTATGGCCAGTGTTTCTCAGGAATTTCCACTGCTCACCTCAGGTGTATAGCCCTGAGTAGTAGCTGTGGTCTTTGTTTTGTAGGGGGGGCTCTCCTCTTACCCATAGAAGTTTTCAAGACAGCTGCCCCACTGCTGGGTTTCTCGTTATAAATTTAGTGAGCTGCTGCTGTTGTTACAGTTTTCCAGGTCCAGTCCTCTTGAAGAACCTGCTGATTCCCTAGCTGTGGGGTTTTCTCCCAACAGGGAAACTCATTCATTGGTGCTCTGGAGCCCACAGTTCTATCTCAGGTGGTGAATCAGGCATGCAGGCAGGGCTCTGTGCCAGAGCCTGGGTCCCCGGCTCTGGCTCCGGGCTGGCTCCTAGGGCACCCTTGGAACTCGAGTCTTTTCCAGGGGATGTCTGGGTGACCTAGGGTCGGTCCCAAACGTTTCCTGCTCCGTGGGGTTATCTCTCAACTGGAAAATCCAGTCTGTGATGTTGTGGGCCCACAGTTCAGTTTGGGACAGTGACCAGATCACTCTGGCATGTAGCTCTGGGCTGGCGACCAAGCGCCTGGTGGAACCAGGGTCTCTTCCGCGGTTTCGCCGGGTGAGTTAAAGCTGATTGAATCCCCCACCATGGGGTATCCTCTCACCTGAGAAACACAATCACTTGTGTTTTATGGCCACGAGTTCTGCTTGCTGGTCACTGTGCTGATCCTGCTGTGCTGCTGTTCAGAATGAGAGTCCTTCCAGTGCCGCCATCTTGCCCCGCCCTCTCTCTTTTTTTAAACATTTTTCTTTATGTTAATCCTTTAATCTCATGCCTTGGTTTTCTATTATTACTACAACTTACTGTAAACTTAGTGGCTTAAAATGACAGACTCATTTACTTTTTTTGTTTTGTTTTGTTTTTAGGTCTTGGTATCCCAATCAGTGTCTACTTATTTTGTAGATGTGTCATGCTATTGATGTAAACATGTTCATATACATGTGCATGTGTCAGTGTGTACCCACACACACTTTGTGTGGAGACCAGACATTGATATTGAATATCTCTAGCATTACTTGTCTGCAATTCTTATTTGATGATCTTTTCCTTGCATCACTCCAACTTCTGATTCTTGTCACTGCCAATACTGTTCACTCTGATCACCTGACTCCCTCTTATAAGCACACTTGCAATAATATATTTGGGTATACCTGGAAAATCTACAAAGATAGCTAAATCTCAAGATCCTTAGCTTATTCATATCTACAAAGTAGCTGTTTCCATGTAAATAAGCATGTATATAGATTCCAGGGATTACAACATGGACATCAGCCAGACATGATAACATGAACCTCTAATCTCAGCACTCAGAAGATCATGAGTTTGAGGCCAGCCTGGGTTTGTCTCAAACAAACAAACAAAAAGAAACAAACAATGGCTGGTAATATGCTCTCACAGTCATCCATTTGCCTAGCTTATCCTAGGTACTGGATTCAATCCCCAGCACTACACATATAATAAAAAGACGGTAGGAATCAGTGTGTTGAAGCTTTATTCCAGACTACCATGTGGAGGGTTCAGCAACAAGAAGTAGTAAGAAGAAGGGCAGGAAAGAAGGCTCAGCAGTTAAGAGCACTGCCTGCTATTCCACAGGTCACAGGTAGATCCCTACCATTCACATGACAGCTCACAGCCATATGTAACTCCAGTTCTGGGGAATAAGCCATCTTCTGGCCTCCATGAGCACCAGGCACACAAGTAGTGCACAGACAAACATACAGGCAAAATACTCACACACATAAAATTTTAAAAATTCATAAAAATAAAAATGAAGCAACAGGATCATTTAATGAGTAACAAAGAAGACTTCATTCTAGTTCTAAATCTACATTCCTTCCTAGCTGAGTAACCTTAGCCAGGATTCTTCACTTTCAAGCATCACCTCCTCCACACATAAGCAGAGATGCTAATAGTCCCTCATTCACATGTTCTAACTGAATGCATGAAAAGTTCTTAAATATCAAAGTAGTGCAGAGGATACATTCATTAAATTAGCAGGCATGGTGGGTGTTAGCATGTGAAAACAAGATGAGAAAGCTACAATAGAGAGGAAAGGTAATACCAATGTTTGTTGCAGCTTGGACAGAAAAGGTTTCACACAAGCTTTATGTTTGAAAACTTGGGCCTCAGCTTATGGTGATACTTTGGGAAATTGTGATATCTTTAGGAAGTAGTGCTTGGTAGAGGAAGTGGGTCACTAGAGAACAGACCTTGTGTTATAGCTCAGTCTCATTTCTAGCCCCAGCCTGCCAATTTTTGGCTCATTAAAATAAGAGCAAACCACTTCTTGCTCCTGCCACAATAGGGATGCTAGACAACATTGTGGGCTATATCCTGTCAAATTGTGAGCCAGAGTAAATCCCTCTTCCTTTAGTTTTCTTCTTGTCAGGTATTTGTTCACAGTGATGAGAAAAGTAGCTAACACAGTGCTGAATAATGGAGGAAATAAACAAGAATGTTAACCAGAAATAGGAAGTTAAATGGTGTATATGTGGGCTCAGAAAAAAAAATGATCTTCATTTTTCCATGATCACTGGACTTCATAAACAAAGAATGGCTTCCATTTGTTCTCAGCCAAGCCACCTTTGAAAAATTCAAAGGCATAAAAATGATTCCTTAGCTTGAAGGTCAAATGCAGCAGAATATGCAAGTAGAGAGGTATACACTTCCAAGAAGAGAGGACAATACCCAAACTCTGTGGTTGATGTGAGAAAGGAGATATTAGATAGCTGTCCATAGGTCCAGTGCAAGCATCTGGCTGGTCTGTGCTTATGTAATACCTTCTGATTACAAACTTAATTATAGCCTTGGGTAAACAAGTTATCCTCTCTGTGTGCTATAATTTCCTCATGTATGAGTCACTGATTGTTACCTACCTTAAACATACATTTTAAGGATAAAATGAAACTTCTTGTTCTGTATTTTGCATGGTATTTGGCAATAAAGAGTCCATAAATGTTAACAGGTATATCATTGCTATAAGCCATTTTAAATACTCCAGGAGTCTAGAGATATTTCTTCAAAATGCCTCCTACTCCAAGAAAGGACTAAAGCCTGAAACATTGATTCTCTCAACACTGTCTTGCCATACCATTACTCTCAATCCACAAATATTTCTCTCTACAACTACAGCACAGATTAAAAACAGCAGAAACAAGTAATGGCTATGTATGTCTCTGTACCATATATGGTATGCAAATTGACCTTGATACAAGTTTGAAGGTAGATCTATCTATCTATCTATCTATCTATCTATCTATCTATCTATCTACCTACCTATCTATCTATCTATCTATCTATCTATCTATCTATCTCTATATCTATAAGTATATAAGATGAGAATCAAGTCAAAGTAAATCATGATGGTTCAGTGGGTAAAGGAGCTTGCTGCCAAGCCTGATGACCTAAGTTCAATTCCCAGAGCCAACCTGGTTGAATCAGAGAAGGGACTCCCTCACAGTTGTCCTCTGACCTCCATATACATGTGTACATGTGCATGCCTGTGCATGCCTGTGCATGCATTCACATATAAGCAAATAATAATCATAATTGTAAAGCGTCCTGGGGGGGGGTTCACTGGCAAGATGGCTCAGCAGATAAAGGGAATTGTCACCAAGCCTGATAATTTGAGTTCAATCCCCAAAACACACACAGTGGAATAAAAGCTGACTCCCACAAGTTGTCTGTTGACCTCATATTTCATCCCAAATACAAAATAAATGGAAGAAGGATTTTTAAATCATAATTTTTAATTTCCTCCCAATCCCACTTGCCTCCTCCTCAAAGTTATTCACCATTTGTTGAATCTCCTTTCTATATATTTTGTGCATTTATGTGCATTTTTATTTGTTATTTTGGAGGTTTTTTCCCATAATTGGATCCAGGCTTTACATATTGATGTGACCTAATTTGTCAACCAATAATATGTCTTGGATATCTATGTAAGTCCATCCAGTTCTTTTTGTATTACTGAATAATGTTTCACACTAATATATACACCAGTGTAGTCATTCCAAGAGAGATACTAAATGTCACTGTTACCTTTGTACTTGAACAAGATAAATCATGGAAAGCAGAAGGCCAACTGAGGCATCTTATGAAGCTAGATGTAGCTCATTCTGGCTACTACCCTAGAACTCTTCTTTTAGTGACCTGAATATGACAGCAGGCTTGATTGAAACTTGCCCCCTCCTCCACTACCATTCCTGTTTAAAATATCCACAACAATTAAAAAAAATCTGTACTTTTGGATACTATGCCCTCAGACTGGATGAACTGCTGTATCATAACCTTGATGACAGCCCACAGTCACCAGTGTTTGATATCCTGTTTGTGAGATAGTTTAACCAAGGAATAATCTCTCTTTCTCAAGCATAATATTTTGCTTCATAGATGCTCCAGCAACCCCCAAGAACCCTGAGTCTACTCCAACTAAATTGTAAGGACTAGCCTCTGCCTGCTCAAGAATGAGGTGCCTTCACAGCACGGATGAATGGGGATGGCCTAGCTCGAAGTCTAGCTACAGCTGCTTCCTCACAAAATGTCTCGTGCATGCCAAATTGAATATCTTGACATGGGAGATTACCTTGGTTTGTCTAGAGAAGTGGTTCTCAACCTACCTAATGCTTCAACCATTTAATACAGTCTCTCATGTTGGGGTAACCCCAACCATAAAATAATTTTTGTTGCTACTTCATAACTGCAATTTTGCTACTGCTATGAATTTTAATGTAAATATCTGATATTCAGGATATCTGGCATGTGGCCACTGTGAAAGGGTCATTTGAACCATAAGTGGTCATGACCCACATGTTGAGAATCACACAATATAGAAATGATCCTTCTAAGAAAGATATAGAAGGTCAAAGTCAGAGAAGATATGGCTACGGAAACAGAAGACTGAGTGATGTGTCCTACAGCAAAGGAAAAAGGGGAGTTTCTAGAAGCTAAACAGGCAAGGAAACAGATTCTCCCTAGACCCTACTTGTCAGAACACAAATCCAAGAATGTCATCATGTGAGAATTCTGGGTACTTGTAAGAAAACATCAAACAAACAAACAAACAAACAAACAAAAAAAAAAAAACAACAAAAAAACTTGTTATCTCAGTTTCTTCAAAACAAAGAATTGTTCTTGGAATGTGTTTTCATGCTTCTTTTAGGTATATCAGATAGTAGTGATTTTATATCAGCTGTTGTTTTTCATATGTCTCTATTAAAAAATATGCCTCTGCACATGTGGCTTGTCCTTGTGAATGAACACTTTACTCATGTGATTATTCATAACCATCAGAGTTTAAACTGTCTCATGCTCTGAATAAAGTTGGCTATTGCATGAGACTTTAGTCAAGTTCATTTTTAGGCCCCACTCTTCCAGGTTCAAAGAGCCAACTAGAGCAGTAAATGTCTACTGAAGGAACATACTAACACCTTGATTTCAGGTCTGTAAGAACCAAACCAGACTTCTGGCCTTGAGAAAATAATAAATGTATGAGTTATTTTGCTGCTATTATTTTGGATACAGGATCTCAAGTAGCCCAGGATGACCTTGAACTTCTGATCCTCCTGTCTCCACCTCTCAAGTGCTAGGCTTGGAGGCAAGTACCACCACACTCACTTTTATGGAATACTGGGGCCCTAACCCAGGATGTAACACATACTAGGCTAGCACTCTACCTACGTGCCAACATTTCCAGCACATGAAAAGATAATAAATTGGATATTTTATTAAATATTAATATTATTTTCATTAATGTATATGAACATGTGTGTAGGTATTGGTGTCTAAGATGGGCAAAAGATAGTGTTGGATCTTTTGGAGCTGGAGTTACAGGTGACTGAATTTCCCAACATTGGTGCTAGGAACCTAATTTTCAGTCCTCTAAAAAAAGTAACAATGTCTCATAAAATGTAGTTATCTCTCTCCTACCCCAGTTTTGTTTATAAGAAGTCATTAAGGATGTGGTGATGTGTTACAGTAGGAAAAATAAACCCATATAACCATTCACCTGAGACTAAAGGAAAACAATGGTTTAATATGCATATAGGTCACCTAAAGATCCTGTTAAGAGATCCAAGATGGCAGCGACCAGAGCCAGAGCGCATTGTATCTCAGTGGCACAGGATCTGAAACTCTGAAACTGTGAGTGGAAGGGCAGCTGAAGGCAGAACATTGACATGGAGGCTTCCTGGGCAAGAGGAGACAACCTATGAGCTGAGACCACTTGGATCCAGGTCACCCGCAGAGACATCTCTGGGGACTGAGAGTGGCAAATATTCAATTCCCCTGCACTTCCCCTTGACCTAAGCTCAGGCCTCCCTTTTCTGTAGAGGCAGCCCACATTACCCACTGTTCCAAGCATGGGCCTCCCTGCTCTGTAACTGAGACAGCAGAAGTGGGCCTCCCAGTTACACAGCTGTGGTGAGTGGTTGTACAGGCCTCCCAGGTCTGCAGGCAACTGTACCTGCCTCCAAGGTCTGCAGGAGCTGCAGGCAGTTATATGGGCCTTCCAGGGCCTCCTAGCAGGCGGCTGTACCAGTCTCCCAGGTCTGCAAGGGAGGGAGTAGGGTAGCAGCTGGCCTGAACTGGGGCTTCTATGCTCTGTGACTGAGAAAACAGAAGTGGCTACCCCAAGTAAGGGCCTCACTGCCTAGGGGACAAAGAGTGGACACAACTGAACTGACAGATCTCCTACACTCTCATTTGCCTCTGCAGGTCCAAATCTAAGAGTAGAGAACAGGGGGAACCGCTGTGCTTTCTGATAAGGCCTGTTAGCAGGTGAGTGTGCTTTCAAATGAGCGCATGCAGAACCCCAGATCCAGGGTCCCTCTACATTAGCAGCCAGACATCAGATTCTGCCCAACCACACCCCCACTGTGGGCAACATTGGGATCCTTGGAACAGCATTCTCAACATTGAAGCCCCTGTTCTGTTGGTCTAACAGTGAATTTCAGACAAACAATTGCTGGAGTCCAGACAGATCTGAATACCAGGAGGACAGAAAGACAGGCCTGGAATCCACTGAGGTATTCAGGGCAACCACGCATGCACATTGCACCCTCGAACTGCACCAGCACCCCTTCCTGTGCTTAAGTCCCACATTCCAGGACTCTACATATTCTAGTGCACTGTCCTTCAAGGCACATTCCAACACCAACTCCCACACTTGTGCATCTGCAACCTTCCTCCCTTAGCTACAGCTGAAACACCAGCATACATTCTCAAAACAGTGGATCTCTCTCATCTTCCTGAATAATACTCCAGACACCAGAGAAAGACAGACCCAGTCTGAAGTACAGACTCCAGGAACAAACAGCAAATGTTACTAATAAGAGACAGCTAGAGGTCAGCTTAAGAACACATCCAACAAAAATCAGGACATCATAGCTTCACTGTTAACCCCAAATATCAACAGACAACTAATTCATTGGACACACAGGAAAAATTTTCTCAATTCTGGGCTTACCCAGTTATTAGAGGTACATAAAGAGGAAACAAACAAAACTCTCAAGGAAATACAGGCAAATACAGCCAAACAGAGGCATGGATAGAGGCACAATTAGAGGCACATAGAGAGGAAAAGAACAAAGCTCTCAAAAAAATACTGGCAACTACAGCCAAACTAATACAGTAACAAGTAGATGCACAATTAGTGGCAAATAGTGAGGAAACAGACAAAAACAAAAAACAAAAAAAACCAAAACAAAACAAAGCAAAAAAAAAAAAAAAAAAAACAGAGACCATCATGGAAAGATGGGAATCTACATTCAAACAAAAGAAGGAAATGGTGCAAAACATGAAAACATAATTAGAATCAATAAAGAAAACACAAACAGAGAAAACTATTGAGCTGGAGAACTTACAGAAAAGATGAGGAAATGCAAAGGAAAGTACTACCAATAGAATAAAAGAGATGGAAGAGGGAATCTCAGGTGCTGAAAATACACTTGCAGGAAATGATACCTCTCTCAAAGCAAAAGTAAAATCCAAACAAAAAACATCCAAGAAATCAAGGATGCCATGAAAAGATGAACTTTAAAAGTAATAGGAATAGAAGAAAAAGAAGATTCCAGGCTCCAAGGTCCAGAAAATATTTCTAGAAAATCTTAAAAGAAAAATTTATCAACTTAAAGAGATGTCTATAAACATACAATAGGCCTACAGAACACCAAATAGATTAGACCAGAAAAGAAACTCTATATGACACATAATACTTAAAACACTAAATCTACAGAACAAAGAAAAAAAAATATTAAAAGCAGCAAGGGCAAACGGCCAAATAACATATAAAGGTAAACCAAGCAGAATCACAGCAGACTTCTCAACAGAAAACTATGAAAGTCAGAAGCGCCTGGGCAGATGTCATGTAGACTCTAAGGGACCACATGTGACAACACAGACTACATACCCAGCAAAGTTTTTAATCAACATAGATGGACAAAACAAAATATTCTATGACAAAATCTAAATTTAAACAATATCTACACAGCAACTCAGCCCTACAGAAATACTAGAAGGAAAAATCCAATCCAATGAAAACAACCACATCCAAGAAAACACAGGATATAGATAACTTCACAACAAAAAAATTAAAAGAATACAAGCATTGAAACACAACTCCACAATAAAAGAAACTAACACTCATTGGTCACTATTATCTATCAACATCAATGGACTCAACTGTCCAATAAAAAGACACAGACTAACAGAATTGTGGCAGAAACAGCATCCAATATTCTGCTGCATCCAAGAAATACACCTCACCTCTGCACACCTAAAAGCTCTAGGGGGAAAAAAAGGAGCAGAAACACCCAAGAGGAGTAGATGATTCCAAATAATCAAACTCAGAGCTGAAATCAATGAATTACAAACAAAGAAAACAATTCAAAGAATCAATGAGACCAAAAGCTGGTTCTTTGAGAAAATCAACAAGACAGACATACATACCCTTAGCCAAACTAATTAAAAGGCAGAGAGAGAATATTCAAATCAGCAAAATCAGAAGCAGAAAGGGGGACATAACAACAGATACTGAGGAAATCCAAACAATCATTAGGTCTTACTACAAAACTGTATGTGTCACAAAATTTGAAAATTTAAATGAAATGGACAATTTTCTTGATCGATTCCATTTATCAAAATTAAATCAAGATCAAGTAAATAGACTGAATATTCCTATATCCCCTAACAAAATAGAAGCATTCATCAAAAGTCTCCCTTCCTAAAAAAGCCAAGGGCCAGATGGTTTCATCACAGAATTCTACCAGAACCTTCTAGAAGAGCTAACTCCAATAATCTTCAAACTCTTCCAGAAAATAGAAAAAGAAGGAACGTTGCCAAACTCATTCTATGAAGCCACAGTTACCTTGATACCTAAATCTCACAAAGACCCAAAAGTAAAGAGAACTTCGGACCTATCTCTCTTATGAACATTGATATAAAAATACTCAGTAAAATACTTGCAAACTGAATCCAAGAACACATAAAAGATATCATCCACCATGACCAAGCAGTCTTCATCCCAGGCATGCAGGGTTGGTTGAATATACATAAACCCATCAGTTTTATCCACCACATAAACAGTAGGGTAAAAACAAAATAAAACACATGATCATCTCCTTAGATGCTAAAAAAGGATTTCACAAAATCCACCACCCATTCATGTTTAAACTCTTGGAGAGACCAGGGATACAAGGCACTTGCCTAAACATAGTAAAGACAATATACAGCAAGCCTATAGCCAATATCAAACTAAACTGAGAGAATCTTAAATCAATCCCACTGAAATCAGCGACAAGGCAAGGCTGCCCACTCTCTCTGTATCTCTTCAACACAGTACTTCAAGTCCTAGCTAGAGCAATAAGACAACTAAAAGGAGATCAAGGAAATACAAATCAGAAAAGAAGTCAGAGTGTCACTATTGCAGATGATATGATACTATACATGAGTCACCCCAATAATTCAACTAGAGAACTACTTCAGTTGATAAACACCTTCAGCAAAGTGGCTGGATACAAAATTATCTGAAAATAAAATCAACAGTCCTCTTGTATATGAAAGACAAAGGGCTGAGAAAGAAATGAGGGAAACTACACCCTTTACAATAGCCACAAATAACATAAAGTACGTTGGTGTAACTCTTACCAAGCAAGTGAAAGACCTGTTAGAAAAAAAACTTCAAATCTCTGGAGAAAGAAATTGAAGAAGATATCAGAAGATGGAAAGATCTCCCATGCTCATGGATCAGTACGATTAACATAGTGAAAATGGCCATCCTGGTAACAGCAATCTACAGATTCAATGCTATTCCCATTAAAATATCAACACAATTCTTTACTGACTTTGAAAAGTCAATTTTTAACTTCATATGGAAAAACAACAACAACAACAAAACCAGAATTGCCAAACCGGTCCTGTACAACAACCGATCGTCTGGAGGTATCTCCATCCCTAATTTCAAGCTGTACTTCAGAGCAATAGTAACAAAAATCGCATGGTACTTGCATAGAAATAGAATGGTGGATCAATGGAATCAAATTGGAGACCCAGAAATAACCCCACACACCTATGAATAATTGATTTTTGGCAAAGAAGCCAAAACCATACAACAGAAAAAAAGACAGCATCTTTAACAAATGTTGCTGGAACAGGACAGGAGCCTACCACAGAGTGGCTCTGAAAGTCTCTACCAAGTAGGGTATCAAAGCAGAATGCTGAGGCTCATAGTTAAACTTTGGGTAGAGTGCAGGGAATCTTACGAAAGAAGGGGGAGACAGAAAGTCCTGGAGGGGATAGGAGCTCCACAAGGAGTCCAACAGAATCAAGAAGTCTGGGTCCAGGGGTCTTTTCTGAGACTGATACTCCAACCAAGGACCATGCATGGAGATAACCTAGAACCCCTGCACAGATGTAGCCCATGGGAGCTCATTCTCCAAGTGGGTTCCCTAGTAAGTAGAACAGGGACTGTCTGTGACATGAACTCAGTGGCCGGCTCTTTGACCACCTCTCCCTTAGTGGGGAGCAGCCTTATGAGGCAACAGAGGAAGACAATTCAGCCAGTCTTGATGAGACCTGATAGACCAAGGTCAGACAGAATAGGAGCATGATCTCCCCTATCAGTGCCCCTCTGTTACCCACCCTCTCTCACCTGGTCACCTTCTTTCTCTCAAATAGTCTGCCTTCTGATTACAAGCTTTCATGTTACAGACACACACACACACACACACACACACACACACACACACATACACACACACACACACACTCTAAAGACAAATTCTACATAAAAGAAAACATGATAGCTGTCTTTTTGCTCTAATTGCTAACATTTTGGTTACTCAGATATACATTTTTTAAATATTGTGTTACTATGACTAACAGACACCAAAGGACAGTAACACCCATACAACTTTTTACAATTTATGTGGCCTTCATTTCACCATTTTCACAACCCTGTGATATAGAGATTATCTTCCTTGGAATAATAAGCAGGGTAAAAAAAAAAATAACCAAAACTAAATAAAAAAGATGAAGCTATCTCTCCAACCAAAATCAAGAAAATGGACTCTTGAGCCTGTGTTTTTGCGGTTAAACAGTGGTTCTCAATCCCAAGTACCTGGACTGCCTTTTAAGACTCCAGAATCATGTCCCAGACTACCTTTTGTGTATTGCTTAAACAATAGTATGTTTTTGGAATCTACCCCTACTTCCAAAGCACAGCTAAGATTAAAAATCCTTATTCTGCTGGGTATGATAGTACTTGCCTTTATTGCCAGCTCCTGGGAGGCAGAGTCAAATGGATCTCTATGAGTGGAAAGCTAGCATTGTCTATATAATGAGTTAAGGTCATCCAGGACTACATAGTGAGACCCTTCCTAAAAGCAAAAAAAGAATCACTACTCTAATGCCAGGTATTTTGGACTGTTGTAGATTATTAATATTTAATATTAATTTATCTTTTAGTTAAACAGCAGTTATTCCTAAACCAGTTGTATACCCGAATCACCACACCTAGACTAGGATTTATTTAATTAACCTGGAGCACAATGCTGGGCAATAATTTCTCTATCCAAAACCTCCACGCCTGCATAGCTTCCTCTCACTCAGATTTTCTACATTATACTTGCTTTTTAGTCATATCTTAGGTCTGGTTCATTTCTCATGGTGTTTCCAGGTCCTCTCCTCTCAGATCTCTCTTCTCAGCCCTCCTCCCACTTGATTCTCTCTCCTCCCCTCCAGACCAGGATGCCCCACCCTATTCTCTCCATTGCTCAGCAATGGCTGGTTGTTTTTACTGGCAACAAAGAGAACAAATGGTGGCATGTTTACACAAACTTGAGACAAGTGATGCTTAGAATAAGCATTACAATGCAATGTCAGATTGAAAACATAGTGAGGTAGAGAAATCAGCATGTGAATGAATAGGGTAAATTGTATACATTCCACAAGAACATTATATCAACTGTGGCCCATGACTGTAGTCCTGGCATGCAAAAGACTGAGACAGGAGGATTGCCCCAAGTTCCAGGCCAGCTAGATCTGGACCCTGTGTCAGGAAAAATATTATTCTAATAGTAGCCCTTTAGGCAGCAATAGTAGTGAGTGTAAACTTAGAGATGTATATTCAGGGGCTAGGTGTGTACCTGTTGGTAGACAGCTTGCTTGGAATGTATATATGATGCCTATGTTTGGTTCTCAGCATCACATGAATTGGAATTTGGTGGCACATAACTATAACCCCAGCAATCTAGAGGTGAAGGCAGGAGGATTAAAAGTTCAAGGTTATCCACAGCTACCTACTGAGTTTGAGGACCAACCTGGGGAAAAAAATGAAAACCTGTCTCAAAAATGTATAAATTTGAAGACCCATCCAGAACTACTTAATCAAGAATCTGAGTTGTCACCAGCCTTCTAGGTCATTTAAAAAAATGACCTTACATGTCTGAGCATGAGCTTACAAAGATCCAAGTTAACTTTACATATGAGGTCAAAATCTGTGGAAGCAAAACCACAAATTAGGTCCAGGCATAGGATAAGGCCAGATTCAAATTAGCCTCCTGTATGAAGGTAACAAAGATTAAAATATCAAGCCCCCATGACACAGGATTTTCTGACCCTCGGTAGGAGAGACATCTGCCCAAAGCCCTTTCCACTGTCAAAACATCCTGCTATTTGCTCCCACTCTGCACCTTGCTCTGCACTCTGTCACTTAGAATGCTAACCATTCCCATTTGTGCTTTCACCTGGATTGAGTAAATAGCTTCTAACCACTCTTCTTCCCACCCCTCTCTTCTTGGTATCCAAGATGAGAACAGCAGGAAGGCAAATGGTTAGTTATAATGTACCTAAGTAAATGGATATACAAGCTAAAGTGGAGTGACTTCCACAGCTGGCCTCCCTGTACTCATCTCATCTGCTTTGGCAAATCTCTCACCCTTTGACCTAACTCCTATGAGCTCTATCCCTGGAAAATTCCACTGCCAAATGCTGAGCTCTCCTATTCTCCTCAGAGACAATTCTTGGGTCTACAGGATGAAAGTAACAAGCCTGCCAGTCATTGCTTACTGACCAGCGAGCTAGCCCACTGAAAACAGTTACTAACAATTGTATCCATTAAACAACAGTTAAGAGATAGGAAATTTCTAAACCAACTGGTAGCTATTAGGAATTCATTGCCTCATCTTTACTGTCTGTCCTTCTGAATCAAAATAATTGACATCAAAAGAGAAGAAACAGCAAATATGTGCATCTCATATGAGAGAACTGGCCTTTAAAGTACTCTGAATTTAAAAAAAAGCTTAAATGTCTGATAACACACCTGAAAGGATGATGAGTCCCTCAAATAGCTTATCTGCCTCACTTTTCACTTCAATTGATTGTGATCATTTTTCTTGATTAAAAGCAAGCATAATAGTAACTGAGAATTATTCATTAAGCAAATGTTTAATTAAGCTGAGATTAGTTACTAATTTAGCACTTGAAGCTTAGGAAGAAATGGAGTTTTAATATGAGGTTATTGATGGAGAAAAGTATAATTAGAGTCAATTAGATCTTCTGTTAGACAGGAAGCCTGACAAAGGTCCCTACCTCTTCAGAGCCCATGAAGCATCAGTGAAGGGAGGGGACTCCAATGGACTGTGTATTCCAGGTACTTGGGAGTTGTCTAGTAACTTGGATGTCAGAGGGGAGGGACTAGCTCAGGACCCGGGGACAAATTTGCTTTGAGATTGCTGCCTTCAGAAAGCTCGAAAAGCAGGAAGCTGAGGACTGAAAAGGAGAGCATGAGTAATCCTTAATGACACCAGGAACTCATAGATGGCAAGCTGCCAGGCTTGTCCTCCAGTAATAGCCAGAACTGTGCTGTGGCTCTGAACCTACAGTACATATAATCCTGTCCCATGAGAATCTGAGTTCACGATCCAGCATGCCCTTGTAAGTGGAAGTCCTGGTACCTGAAGCCATGGAGTCATCTTTCTCATTTGGAGTGATCCTTGCTGTCCTAACCATCCTCATCATTGCTGTTAATGCACTGGTGGTAGTGGCTATGCTGCTATCAATCTACAAGAACGATGGTGTTGGTCTTTGCTTCACCTTGAATCTGGCTGTGGCTGATACCTTGATTGGTGTGGCTATCTCTGGTCTAGTTACAGACCAGCTCTCAAGCTCTACTCAGCACACACAGAAGACCTTGTGTAGCCTTCGGATGGCATTTGTCACTTCTTCTGCAGCTGCCTCTGTCCTCACGGTCATGCTGATTGCCTTTGACAGATACCTTGCCATTAAGCAGCCCCTCCGTTACTTCCAGACCATGAATGGGCTTGTGGCTGGGGCATGCATTGCAGGACTATGGTTGGTATCTTACCTTATTGGCTTCCTCCCACTCGGAGTCTCCATATTCCAGCAGACCACCTACCATGGGCCCTGTAGCTTCTTTGCCGTGTTTCACCCAAGGTTTGTACTGACCCTCTCCTGTGCTGGTTTCTTCCCAGCTGTACTCCTCTTTGTTTTCTTCTACTGTGACATGCTCAAGATTGCCTCTGTGCACAGCCAGCAGATCCGAAAGATGGAACATGCAGGATCCGTGGCAGGAGCTTACCGCCCCCAACGGCCTGTCAATGACTTCAAAGCTTTCCGTACAGTGTCTATTCTCATTGGGAGCTTCACTCTGTCCTGGTCCCCTTTTCTCATCACTAGCATTGTGCAGGTGGCCTGCCACAAGTGTTGTCTTTACCATGTGCTCGAAAAGTACCTGTGGCTCCTTGGAGTTAGCAACTCCCTGCTCAACCCACTCGTCTATGCCTATTGGCAGAGGGAGGTTCGGCAGCAGCTTTACCACATGGCCCTGGAAGTAAAGAAGATCTTCACTTCAATCCTCCTTCTCTTAGCCAGGAATGGTGGTCAGGAGACACCTGGAGAAAGCTCCTATCACATTGTCACAATCAGCCACCTGGAGCTTGATGGCTGAGACGGTAAGGAAAGTTTCAAAGTGCCTTTCCAATTCCCACTCTTGATCTCAACTAGGATATAATATATGACAGCCTCCCCCCCCCCCATGAGAGAACTTGCCTCAGCAAATTGACTACCCAATCTACCACATCTTATACCCTCAGAATGAGGAAAATGAGGCTGGATCCTGACTTTGATCTATAAACGATTTCTGCACCTGCAAATCTCCGGTTTTTCCTGTCCTTTGGAAATAGGCTGTTTCCTACACAGGTATACTTGCTTCAGGGTTGTACTGCTTCAGGGTTGTACTAATGAAAGGGTGCTTGCACATCAGTTCCTATTTTTGGTTATACCAGAGCAATGCTGTCCAATAGAAATATAATGCAAAGAGTATACACAATTTTTAATGTTCTAGCACTCATTTTAAGAGGCACAAACATGTTTTTTTTTAAGTTTCAAGCTTCAATTTTTAAATTATTATTTTAATTATACATATTTTGGGGGTATAATACTTCAAGTGTATACTATATTTTGATCAAATCAGAGTAACATTTCCATCACCTTAAACATTGATATTGATACTTTATTTAACCCGGCATGTTCAAAATATTGATTCAACATTTAATCAATATGAAAATTTCTATACTTTTTCATGCCAAATATTTGAAATCAGGTGAGTATTTTATTCTTATAGAACATCTCAGTTCAAACTAACCATACCTTAAATGCTCAGGTACCATAAGTAGTTAGTGACCCCATAAAGACAGCACAGCACTAGAAGGCTCAGGTTTTTTTAACTCTTTTTTTTTCTTTATATTTTCTCATTTATTTATTTTATTTACTTTACATCCTTGTAGCCCTTTCCATCCTCCCCTCTCAGTCCCACACTCTCCTCCCCTTGCCTATTCCTCAGAAAAGGGTAGCCCCCTTTCCCATCCACCCCAGCTCATCAAGTTGCATCAGAACTAAACATGTCCTCTTGCCCTGTCAAGGCCTGTCAAGGCAGTCCCGCCAGAGGAAGGTGATTTAAAAACTAACAAGTGAGTCCATGTTCCATGCAGTCTATATTTCCCTTACTAGAGGACCCACTTGAATACTAAGCTGCCCATCTGCTACATTTTTGTAGGGGGCTTAGGTCCAGTTCATGCATTGTCTTGATTAATGCTTCAGTCTCAGCAAGTCCCTCTGGGCCCTAGTCAGTTGGCTCTGTTATTTTTCTTGTGGTGCTCCTGTCACTTCCTAGTCTTTTTCTCTTTCCCCCCACTTTTCCACAAGATTCCCTATGCAATTCCTAATGTTTGGCTGAGTCTCCGCATCTGTTTGAAGTGCTGTTGGGAAGAGCCTCTCAAAGGACAACTGTGACAGGCTCCTGTCTGCAAGTTTAGCAGAGTATCATTCATGTTGTCAGAGATTGGAACTCTCTGATAGGGTGGGTCTTTCTTTTAACTCGTTGATTTACTTCATCAATCATTCTAATCAAACAGAGTCCCTTCCTTCCCTAATGTATGCCATAGATTATACTTGGCAAGCTTACATTGAACATAGGA
The DNA here is from genome assembly GCF_030254825.1 of Meriones unguiculatus. Lineage (NCBI taxonomy): Eukaryota > Metazoa > Chordata > Mammalia > Rodentia > Muridae > Meriones > Meriones unguiculatus. Next base: position 125,049,370 of record NC_083369.1, read on the forward strand.
ACCCACATTATAGAATTCAATGTCTGTTTTCTCATGGGGCTCAAAACAGTATTTCTTTAGTAAATTTCCCGTCCGGTGATTATTTTTGTTATTAACACTCCCAGTCCACCACCTTTTAAACTCTCTTGTACTCTTTCCACTCTGTTGCCTCTTGTGTCATTTATAGCTACTTGCTGATGACACAGTGCAGAACCCCAAGTTGAGACACTATAAGGGAAGAAAGAGGGAATGATACAGGTAGGTACTGCAAAGCTCTTCAAGAGTGAACCCACCTTGCTCCTCAGAGCTACATGGTCTTGCTTGAACTCATTCTGATGTGTGCATTTTCCTAAGAAACTCAGTCATACAAGATGCCACCAAAACTGCACAGGTAACCAGATCATCCCTTTTTCTCTGGATAATATAGAAAAATGACAGTGTTGAAGGCTGATGATATAGCTGTATGATAGAACACTTGCCTAGCACGTACCAGGGCCTGGGTTCTATCCTCATTGTCTGCTTCTTCCAGCAAATGCCTATGTTTCCAGTTGAGAATGATCTAGAGCTTCCTCAGGGCAGCCCCAGCAACAAAATTCAAGGCAGAATTCGAAGGGGCCGGTTTCCAGGAATTCAGCAAGCATGCTTTGTCTTCCTATACTTTCCTCATCTTCCTAGTTTCCACCATGGATTATTAGAGTATGACTCTCAGAATGCTGAGCTTAATAACCTCCCAGAAAGATCATTATTTGATAACAGAAAGTAGCCAAACAAAAGTAAAAACAGTGTGGATTAATTTTTCTTCAATTTGGACTTTAAACACCCTGAAATGTTATTCCTTCACTATCTTTAAAATAATGGCTTGATATATCTGTCCAATATGTAAAGATTCATTCCCCAACGCTATTGGAATTCTGAAATACCATTCAGAGGTCATCCTGCTTTCCATAGGATGTCACCACAGCATGTTTTCAGTTGGGTTTTCTTAATTCTCCTGTAGTCTAGTTAACCCTGAGCTTTCTTGCTTCAGCCACTCAGAGGATGATTATCACTCCCTTGAGATTCCACATCCTCTAAATATTCCCTTCTATCTTCATGTTCCATCTAAGGGCCTGGTTCCTGCTGATCTGTACTACCCCATATCAACCCTGCTTTTGTAAGCTGCTCTTTGGCTGCACAGCCTCAAGAGAAGGAACACACTTGCTTTCCTCACAGCAAATTTTATCTTTCTGCACCTGAGGAAGTTTTTGCTTCTTGAGTCCATGACAGAACCCAGTAAGTTTCAAAGTACAGAGCAACCATCAAGTAATGGTTGGTCTTAGTAACTATGAACTATTTAAATTACAAATAAAAAGTGGATTTCAGATAAACTTAAAAACAGGCTAAAAGCAATTGCTTCCCTGTTGTGTTCACAGAATTATTTCTGGCCTGACAGCAAAGGAAAGATCTTGCTAATATAAGTTAAAGGGAGCAGAATTAGTTAGCCTGATTTAATCATTGCAAATCATAGACATATCAAAGCATTACATTGTACTCCACAAATAAACACACTAATTATTTCTCAACCAGCAACAATAAGGAAAATATAAAGGAGTTTTAAAGTTGTTAGAGAAGAGCAAGCTCTAAGGGGAAGCTAGGTGATAGGTGAGTTATTAGCTTCACTGTACAAAACCCTGCTTTCTCTGTAGTCAGTATGTGCAGCTGAGAAACTACAGGTTCTGGAATCCAACAGACAAGTGTTCAAAATTTGGCTCACTTGCTACAGTTTGTTTTTAAAAGTATTCATATTTTAAAATCAAGTTTTTCATTTATTTTTATTATTTTGTGTGTATGCGTGTTTTGCCTCTTTGTATTGTCTGTGTACCACATGTGTGTCTGGTGCTCAAGGGAGTGGTGAGCCTGCATGTGGGTGCTAGGAAACAAACCTGGGTCCTTTAGCAAGAAAAAATGCTTTTTAACCACTGAGCCAACTCTCCATTTCCACTTGTTGCAATTTTAAAAGAAAACTCCTCTTAAACTGGGGTAGGATGAGCTCAGATGTTGTATGTGAAAATGCCTAATAAACTACAAGATGTCACTAGATTTCTTCTTTATTACAGAAAATCCTAAATAATAAAACATGTAAGTGAAATGTTTAAGGGAGTCTATCACTCTCAGCTATTATAATCCATAAGAAACCTTGACTTGATGAATAATCTTTTTTAAAAATAGGGATAATATTAAAGATGCAGGACCTAGAGAGATGGCTTAATGGTTAAGATCCCTTGCTGTTCCTACAGAGGACCTGGTTTTGTTTCCTAGCACCCACATGGTAGCTAACAATGGCCTGTAACTCTAGCTCTCAGTGATCTGACACCCTTTTCTGGCCTCTATGAACACATGTTCATGGTTCACAAGCATGTATGCAGACTTGCACACATACATATAAAATAATGTTTTTGAAATATATGCAAGAGGTTAAAGCCAGCCTTGTCTACATAGTGAATTTCAGGATAACCAGGGCTATTGTAGAGAGACTCTTTCTCAAAACAACAAAAAAGAAAAATAAAAAAAAAAAGATTGAGGAAGAAGAGCTGGAGAGGTGGCTCAGTGGTTAAAAGAATGCCTGTTCTTCCATAGGACCCAGCACCCATATGGTGACTCACGAGTATAACTCCAGTTCCAGGGAATCTGACATACTCTTCTGGCCTTGGCAGATATTGCATACATGTGGTGCACAGGCATACATTCTAGCAAACATAGAAATTAATTGAAATAAAAATATATAAAACCTCAAAAAAAGAATTCAAGGTAAAATAAAACAAACAAGTGGTAAATGTAATACTTTAACAGCATCAAGATAGCAAAACACAAACAAGTATTACACACTTGGGTTTAAGAGTAACTACAATTAAGAACACTGTCTTAAAAAAGCTTCCACAAGCAGAGATACAGAAAGCTATACAAAATTAATAGCTTTCTTGACAAAACCCCTTTCACAGATAAGAGGAAACAGCTAGACTTTATTTACACATCCAGTGTTATCCCACAGTCTTACAAAGAAGCCAGATTCTATTCAGCAATTGATCAAAACATACAAAAAATATTAAGACAGTGACACAATCAATGTAGAGCTATCAGTTAAATTCATAGTTTCCAAGAGCAGCTTATTGTAGGTTTGTTATAAAAATTTTATCATAATCAAATTTCATATTAAATCTTTGGGAAACTAAACTTATACATATCACATTTCTGTTTCAGTTTCAGGACTCCCCTCAAGAACATGAAATCACATACCCTTCTGCATAATGTTTTGAGTGTTTTACAATTGGTAAAGGTAGGTTGCCTCAACCTGCCAACACTCTTGCATGACCATTCAGTCCATCTCTAGCAGTCAACCAACCAGAATAGCCCTTCTCCCTAGATGAAGTGTTAACTGACTCAAAGGAGAATTGAAGTCATGAGCTTGATTTAATTCTCAGCAAACTGAGACCAAACTGAACAGTGACTACTGAAATGAAGCATGAGAGATCCTCCGAGGACATGCAAAGAATAAGAGGAAATAGGATATCACCAACTGTGCAATAAGAACAGCAATGTACTCCAGGCCAGACCACAACTCCTCGATTATCATCTGTCATGCAAAATTGAGTGATAACTTCAGTATCTTCCTTGCCATCCTTCAAAGACTACTGAGCAGTCTGGAATCACCTTTTCTATGATTTCTCATTTGTTATTTCTTTAATCTTACCAACTCAGAGGTGGTACCTATAAATGTTAACTGTCATTCATTAATTGTATATCTGTCCACTTGTCTATCCCACAAACATTTAAGAGTGAGGTGCTACAAAACTGCATCTTTGCTGGGATTTCTTTTTTGGTGTGCACTGATGTATGAAAGATATTTAACCCTTTCTTCATATTAAAATTATTTTACTAGTTTTAGAAATTTTAGAAAATGATTCAAGTGCTTATAATTACACCCTTCAGAAATGACCACTTTTATTCTCCAACTTGTTTTCAACTTTATATTATATTGTGTGTATTCCCATATATCACTGTTCTTTTTCAAAAGCGTAATATAATGACTGTGTGTTTTCAACAAATGAATTTGTAGTATTTTTAGTCACTTCCTATAATTGTTGTTAAAATTTAGTACTTATTGCCATATCAGTATAAATAACCTATATATGAATCTGATGTGCCTCTGTTCAATTACTTAAGACTTCAGTCTTCAGAGCAGCATTATTAAATCAAGAAGTATTAAGTCTTGATAAGAGTATTTATTTAGGCCATATGTGGTGCCACAAAAATTTAATCCCAGCACTAGGGAGGCAGAGTCAGACAGATCTCTGTGATTTCCAGGACAACTAGGAGTGTAAAAAGTGACCCTGTCTCAAAAACAACAATGATTATTTAGGTTTTGCTGGCATTCGTTGGCATGTTAAGTTTCCCTGGGATAGCTCCTAAGGGAAGTCATAAATGAACCACAAATGAACACACAGCATTGATATGACCATTTCAAAGAAATAAAAGCACGCACATTGCTGAAAGCATTAGACATTCCAAGAAAAACTGGTTTATGTTAGGTCTGGTTTGGTTTAATAAAAGGAAATGTTTGGGAATGTCCTGCTTATCAAGATGGTTAATCCTCCTGAAACTCAGAAGGCTGGACTACAAAACACAGCAGTTTAAGTGAAGAAAGCCCTTCACTGTGTAACCCCATCAATACAGCACAGTGTGATATCCAGATATCAATTTCAGTGTTGTCATTCAAATTTTTCTGAGGTAATCTTTGTATAGTATCATAAACTGCTAAGCAAGCATGAGAGCCAAACACAGGGCTAGAAGGTAATTCTTGATTGCGGTTGAAGATGAGAAAGTGTAGTCCTCTGAAAGACTTACTGAAAGGGAAAGATGTACTCTGACTGGTGGGCCAGAAATAGCTGGGTAAAGTGAACGGGAGTTTAACATGCTCCCCAGCCATATGTTCCCTAGATTTACAAGCTGATAGGATCACAGTCAGTCACTGGGCCCAAGCAGCCTTCTCCCGAGGAAGCATAGAAACAACCAATGCAGCTGCTAAGGGTCCAAGGGTCTGTTTTCACAAAGCATTCCCATTTCTTTAAACTCCACTCCTTTACAGTGGGGAAGGCAGAATTCATTTGTTCCTGAGAGCCTGAGGAAGTAAGATCACACAGGGAAGAAAACCTGAGGAAAGCTCCGCATGTTTATTCTTTTTTGATATATACTGCCTGGTGATCCCATCATTCAATCCCATTTCCCACTCACCATAATAAATGTGTATCAGTCTCAGTTCTGTCTCAATTTTGTTAACATTAAGGCACTCAACAGCTGATAAATACACTGAGACAGTGCTATCTCAGCTCTTGTAAAAGGCTGTGTTGCTTTACAAAACTGTTAAGTGCATTTTTACAAATTTGTTCATTGATAACAGTCAACAGATGTGAAAAAACACAGAAAAGCAATTGACTGTCTTATCAGCTCAGGACTAGTTTGGAACAGGGTGAGATGCAAAAACCAATAAATTACAGCTGGATGTCTATGAGGTGATTTCAAGTATGAAAAACTGATTCAGAATAAGTGGTTCTTAGACTGTTAACATCTTAAAGTTTCAAGCACCACATCCTCTCATAATCTTAGACATGGTGACAGTAAACTGGCTTTTTCTTATTTACTAAATAAATAATAGGGACATAGATGTATTCAAAAGTGTTTAGAATGAGTAAGGCACAGCTCAAACAACTGGAGTCTGATGCTGAGACAGTAAAGAGAGAGAAGCATCCTGTAGACTAAAACTTTAGAAATTATGATTATTGCATAATCAAAGCCAATTTTAATGGGAAAGACATGAAAGATACATCATTTTTTTTAAAGGGAAAGTTAACCTTTTAAAAGATTCATTTTAATTACATGTGTTTGACTATTTTGCTTGCATATATGTATATATACATTGCATGCTTGCCTGGTACCTGCAATAGCCAAAAGAGGGGGCTGAATCTTTCAGAGCTGGGGTTACACAATTGTGAGCTATCATGTACATACTAAAATCTGAGTCTGGATACTCTCCAACAGTAGCAAATGCTCTTAAATTCTGAGCCCCAGGAAGGCAACTCATTTTTTGTTTTTGGTTTGGTTTTTGGCTTTTCAAGACAGGGTTTTTCTGTGTAGCCTTGGCTGTCATGGAACTCACTTTGTAGACCAGGCTGGCCTCGAACTCAGAGAAAACTGCCTGCCTCTACTTCCCAGATTGCTGGGATTACAAGCATGTGCCACTATGCTCAGCAGGAATGTACCTTTTTTTTTATTTTTATTTTATTTTATTAATTACACTTTATTCACTTTGTATCCCCCCATAAGCCCCTCCCTCCTCCCCTCCCAGCCCCACCCTCCTCCCTCTTCTTCATGCATGCCCCTTCCCAAGTCCACTGATAAGGGAGGTCCTCCTCTCCTTCCTTCTGATCTTAGTCTATCACTAGTTTATATGTAATACACTACTAGAGAAGACTGAAGTTATTCAAATCTGAGTGAACAGAGAATTATTGATAATCAGGTACTTAATAGCTTAACCATTTGACCTATAAAGTTATTTATGACAAAACATAACTACACATTGAAAGAGAGGGCTAGAAGTCTAGCCCCCATGTCCAAATTAAAATATTCAAACTTTCATCTTTACTAACAACTCTATATTCCAAACATCTTTCTGAACCCTGTAGTGTTATCTGCTGTGAACTCTACTGGCTTAGACTAGAGGAAGAAGAGACAGAGTAATGGAAATGAGAGTATGGAAGGTTAAGGGAAAAGAGAGCCCAATAAAGGGAAGTAGAAGAAAGAGGAAAATAATGTGTCTCTAAGGTCTCCAAGAAATCAATCAAAATCTAGTATACATTTAAGTGCCAAGGAGTAATTAACCACAAAACTATTACTGACCTCACTATTCTCATGGTGCTGCAAAGATAGGGAATTAATGGAATCAATATTTTTAGTGTTCGTCTGTTATACACTTTAAGTGACTCCTAACAAGGTAAGTGAGGATACCACACACATAGTGATACTAAGTATGGGCTCACAAGCCGGATATTGCTTAACATTCCGGCACTGCTACTTCAGATGGGCAAAGTACTTCACTTTCCTATGTATCAATTTCTAATCTGAAAAATGAGACTAGTAGGTGCATTGCAGGGTGGTTTTAAGGATTTAGTTTTATAAATAAAGTATACTTACAACAGTATCTGGCACATAATAAATCATTAAAATATCAGTTCTCTCTCTAATCTGAAGTGCCTATTAGAATTGATCAGAGATGTGGAGTAGGCAATGGCACACACATACAAAAGACTCAAGTTGGGGGAAAGCCACCTGCTGGAGATATATATTTGGAAGTCATCAGTATACAGACAGTACTAAAAATCATGACGGTACTGCTCCTAATATTGGCTTAAATATGAAGTAAATCTTACAATAAATCATCTATCTGGTAATTCAATTTTTAAATTAACATACTATAGTATCTTCTGAACCTTCACTATATTTTTACGTATTTTGCCTAATCTTTTGGCTACAGATTAATTCACTTCATCGTTTAATGAATATTTACCATGTGTAACTTTGCTAGGCATTAAGAATCCAGTAGTGAACAAAGTCAATATAATTCATTTTTTTTCAGAGATTACAGCCTGAACAGAAATGTGGATATTAGTTGAATAGTCACACAAATACAGAGTTATAAACTGTGATACAGTGTAAGAAATTATAACAAGGAATGCTAATGGCATTATTAGGAGGTAGGAATTCATGTAAAGATTTTAATTAAGGAATATACGTAATAATTAAAGAGACTACAAAGGGGGACACAGGAGGAGCCGTAGTGGAGGGGAAAGGAAGTATGAGTGATAGACAGTGCTCATGTACCAAGTTCTCAAAAATCAAGCTTAAAAAAATACCAAATACACCAGACACTGCCGTACATACCTTTAATTCCAGCATTCAGGAAGGCAGAGGCCAAAGAAGGAGGCTGTGAGTTTGAGGCGAGCCTGATCTACAAAGTGAGCCCAGGACAGCCAAGACTACACAGTGTAACCTTGTCTTGAAAAAACAAAACAAAACAAAAAATAAACGCAAATTATTAAAACAATATAAACACATACAAGGAAAAACTATTACACACCTATCAGAAGGTGTCAAAAAATGACAACCACAAGTCCAGGAAGGGCACAGAGCAACAGTGTCCTGTTTTTTACTGTTCTTTGCTACCAGGAATACAAAACTGTACACCACCATAGAAGACAACCTGGCAACTTTTTGCACAATTAAACATCCTTATAATACCATTTGCAATTCTGCTCCTTGATATTTACAGAAGCAAATAAAAAAAATACACCTATACAAAATCCTACACACAAATGTTTAGCATTCCTTTATTATTGCCCAAACTTGAAAGCAAGCAAATGTCCTTTAGTAGGTAAATGGGAATATTACTCTACACCATTAAGGACTGGATTGTGGGTTGCCCTCTTAAGATTCCTGTGTTGAGGAAATGGTTCTTGGCTGATAGTACTACTAGGATATAGTGGAAAATGATGAGGTAGGGTCTACTGGCTGGAAATAGGTCATTGAATGTACATCCTTGAAGGCTATATTGATACACAGTTCCCTTCATCTTTTTCTCCTTGTTTCCTGCCTGCTACAAAGTAATATAGCTTTCTTCTTCCATGGTTTCCTGCCACAACAGGCCTCATCAAGGCTCCCAAAGAATGGTCATTTCACCTAATTGAACTGAAACTTTTCAAACTATAAGCCAAAGTAAACATCTCCTCCTTTAAGTTTCTCTGGTATTCTGTCACACTGGCAAAATCTTGTCTATTATAGCAATAAACCAAAATGAAATATACAACCATTAAGACACAGAACAGGAACAAAGAGATAGCTCGGTGGTTAAGAGTATCTATTACTCTCTCTCTTTTTTTTTTCTTTTCGGTTTTTCAGGACACAGTTTCTCTGGAAACCCCAGACAGGGTTTCTTTGGCTGTCCTGGAACTCATTCTGTAGATCAGGCTGGCCTTGAACTCTGAGATCACCTGCCTCTGCCTCCTGGGTGCTGAGAATAAAGGTGTGCACCACCACCGCCCAGTGCATTTGTTACTCTTGCAGAGAATGGTCAGTTCCTAGCACCCACATGACAGTTCACAATCTTCTGTAACTCCAGTTTCAGAGGATCTAACACCCTGTCTTGGCTTCCAGAAGCACCAGGCACACAGGTGGCACATACTCATTCAATGCAGGCAAAACATCCATGCACACAAAATAAAAGAGAAAGAAATCTTTAAAAGACAGAGGACACTTAAATGAACATCACTAAATGAAAGAAGCCCATGGGAAAAGACTACTGTATGATTCCAATTATATATTCTGGAAAAAGCATTAACATGCAGAAAGGAAATGGTTGCCAAGAGCTAGGAGGAATTTTAGGGCAATAAAGCCGTTCTTTATGATTCTCTAACGGCAGACATGTGTTGTTAATCACTTGTCAAACTGTACACAGCTTTATTCACAGGGTAACACCGACTCTTCCTTTCACTCAGCTTAAATGTCAACTCCACTAGGAAGCTTTGGCAAATCCTCTATATAAAGCTCTTTCTCCTCCATCACCCTGAGTATTTTGATCATACCTCCTGTAGTACTTAGAAGCTACTATTATGACTTACTTTCAAACCAGTTTCTACTATCACATGAGCTTAAGAAATAGAGACAGACTCATTCTTCATATCCCCAGCATCCAGGAAATTATAGGCACACAATAAACATCTGAACAAACACATGAGCGGATAATTATGAAGACCTTAACTCTGAGCACAGTGCTCCAATTGTAAACCTTGGTTCACATTGTTTCTGTAGAACCTTCCAAATGATCCACTTGTTTGTTTCATACTCTAGAAAGAACCATTGGCCTTAGGTTTAGAAGTGAATGGCATTATGCTGACAAACAGCCTTTCAAAAACACAATGCATGTATTCTACTCTCATAAATGTGCTTTAGGAGTCAAGTCTCCATTTCATAGTTACTTTCCCTTTATCACTTTCTGGAGAATGCAACTTACTTAGGGAAGGAGAGAGTAAATGAAGACAAAATCAAAATGATTCAGCCAATATACTTTAATGAGAACCAAGGTCCATAACATACATAGCATTAACTATGTTTGTAACCTTCTGCTATGGCCTGTCTGGACCAACTACATTTAACCCACATTTGGAAAGCAGGCCCTTTTGAATGTCACCCATCAGTATCCATCTTCACAGAAGACACCAATCCGAGGTCACACTCTCAATGTTGACACATCCTCTGAGGGAAGAGGTAACACAAATGCATAAACAACCTTAAGTCATCCTATAATCTTCAATCAGGGCACTCTGGGGAGATGACTGGTTCTGTAAACATATACATCTTTGTCAAAATACATTAGGATCACAAACAAAAACAGTAGAAAGTGTGGCAGGGCAATGCAGATAGATTTTCAGTTCTCAGATTTGAAGCCTCTTAAGCTGCTCATATGTAATAAAAAAAACTAAAGAATGAGTCATGGAAGATCTCTGGGTTGATACTGAAAGCTAAATCCATTTTGAAAATTGTGCATTTCATTCTCTTAAATGAATTTACTTAGTCTAAAGGAAATTGGCTTAAAATAGTCTTCTTGAGATAAAATGTGTTGAGTGCCTACTATGTACCCATTATGATCAATGGTGCTTTGCAATGGAAACATTATAATATAGTCAGTTTCAAAAACAAACAGGACAACACACACACACACACAAACACAGTGCTAGAGAAAGTCCAAAGAAAGAAAGAGATATTCTCTCTGTTCAGCCTACAAATTCCAGAAGGGACTTATTTTTCAGCCCTGCAAAGTTCACAACTATCTACATAGCACCACAACCACATATAGGATTGAGTATATGGCTGTTAATAGGAGACGCTCAAGCGCAGTTGATGGAGTGATGCACCCGTGACAAAAGATTCCTACTTGGCTGTGGGTCCTGTCACTCTATGACTGTGTTGTATCCTCTTAGTCTTTTACAGCTATTTGGGTCTCCTAGTTATAGGATAAGAAATCTAGACCACAATAGCATGGACTTCACTGTGAACATCTCCCACTGCTACTGCTAAAAATGTCACAGCCCTTTTTAGACTTCATGATTTGTTTTATCACATTTGTTTGCTTACTTATTTGTTTGTTTGTTCATTGGTTGGTTGGTTTGCCTGGAAGGGCATGCTCCTGGCTCAGCATGTGTGTGGAGTTCAGAGGAAAATTTACAGAAGTCAATTATCTCCTACCACTAGTCCCAGAGATTAAACTCAGGTATTCAGGTACAGAGGCAAGGACACTTACCCACTGGGGATCTCATCAGACATTCCAATCTAAATAGGAATATTTGGCACACGTTTTCTATCCCTAAAGGGATAGAAATGTGTATTTGCCTCCAAGGGAAAGTTGTTTCTCTATTTGGTCTCCAATGGGATGCTTGAGTTTCTTACTTGCCTATAAAGGATGTGATAATCAGATTTATCTTCCTATGACCTAGAATTACCTGGGAGTTTGAAACACTGGCTTTCATTCTCAATTTCGCAAAGGATACGATGATATTCCAGGGTCCAAGTTGAAGTCAGTTTGGCTAAAATCCTTTATAGGGTGCAAAAAAGCCCTCATGTTTTGACATTTGAAGTAAAGACATAACCAAAAATCGTGAATTTTCCTTTCTTTTTTACACTTGACAACCATTTTCCATGCCCACCCCAGAAACTAAAGCTATTATGAATGGTCTCTTTTCTGAAGATATACTTTGTAGTCTAAATAATTTTTAGTCTAAATCCATCAAACCATTACTCAACAATTATTTACTAAGTACTCCCACCATATACAACACATACTTTTTAATGCTGGAAATATAACTGAGATATAATTTATAATTAATATAAATAAGGGCTGGTCATGGCAGCGCATGCCTATAATCTTAACAGTCTGGAAGCATAGGAAGTAAAACCAGGAGTTCAAGGCTATCCTTAGATATACAATGAATTTAAGAACAGCCTAGGCTACATGATATCATGTCTCAAAAAAAAAATCCTAGTTAAATGTTCTGTGTCAGAAACTAACAAAAAAAAAAAGGACAAGAAATAGGAGGTGTTGGGTAGTGGATGTAAGTTTTGAGGGTGAACAGGAATAAGAGAAGATAATGTAAGATACTTGATCCAAGTGTATTATGTACATATGTGTAATGAAATTGTGAATATCTGAATTGCAAATAATAATCATAATTCAAAGGAAGAATGCCTGCAGTAATAGAGAAAGCTACATAAAGTGATGGCATATCTAAGGTACCCTATCCCCAGTTATCCATACCCTGTGTAGTCTTCAAGCCATAGCATATCAGGACTGTTGTGTGTCACTAACATTGCATAGTGGAAATCAACACTATAGGTTATAAAAAGTACTTGATATACAATAAGGTGCCTATCTCCTTCTTTACTGAATTATTCACTCTGAAGGAAATCAGCTGTCATATCTTGACAAGAGGGCTATGTCATAGGGAGCTGAGACAATTAACTAACACCCATCTGAGTCATCTATGAAGCAGATATGCTAGCTCCAGTCAAGCCTTGATGATGACTAAAGCCCAAGTTGACATGTGGATAAGCTGACATAAGACCTCTTAGTAGGTCTTAATCTAGAGTCACTCAGTGAAGCTGCTTCTCAATTCCTGATCCACAAAATCTGGAAAAGAGTAACTGTTCTTTTATGACCCTGAATTTTAGGGAAATTTGTTTCACAGTAAGACATAGCTTATACAGTCTGTGCCCCTATGGAATGTATATTCTACTGTGGTTGACAAGCAAATATACACATTGTTATAGAGAGACAAATATTGGTAGATACTAATATATTAATATGCACAATATCTAGAAATTTTAAAAGAAATGAAGAAAACCAAGGAAGTGAATAAGGACTTGAAAAACTTGCTTTCCTTCTCTCACTCATTTTCTACTTTTTTTTTTTTTTTTTGGTTTACAGTATTTTTTTCAATTTACAGTAATTTTTCAATGCAGTTTATTCAGGAACCTTGAACAATCATCTGACCCTGGGGAAAGCCAGCCCACAGCTTAAATAGCCTCTGGGTAGCCAACCCCAGTGTGCCATGTGGGCAATGCAGATAGGTCCACATACATGGAAGCAAGCCAGATCCTTGGCCTTAGCCAAATGTGGAGTTGTTCGTGACAGAGAGCACTCACCATCGGGAAGGTGGAAGGAGAAAACCAGCTCCATCTTTAAGGCGCGGCATTACGCAGCTCTCTACAGTTCCCCCTTTTTGTTTTAGACACATCAGGCAAGAGTAGAGGTCTGATCTCTGATATTAGAAATAAATTGGGACTTTTAAAATCAGTGCGACTCCATGGTATAGTTCTTTTCTTTTTTTTTAATTAATTTTTTTAATATTAGTTACAGTTTATTAATTTGTATCCCAGCTGTATCCTACTCTCTCATTCCCACCCTCCCTCCCTCATCTTCTTCTTACCCTTTTTCAAGTCCACTGACAGGGGAGGACCTCCTCCCCTTTCATATGACCCCAGCTTATCAGGTATCTTCAGGTCTGGTTGCAAAGTCCTCCTCTGTGGCTTAGCAGGGCTGTTCCTCCCTCGGGTTGAGGGGGGGTTTAAAGAGCCAACCACTGAGTTCATGTCAGAAATAGTCCCTGTTCCTCTTACTGGGGTACCCACTTGGATACTGAGCTAACATGGCCTACTTCAGAGCAGGGGTTCTAGGTTATATCCATACACGGTCCTTGGTTGGAGATACAGTCTCAGAAAAGACCCTTATGCCCAGATATATTTGGTCCTTGTGGAGCTCCTGTCCTCTGCAAGTCTTCCTAAATCCCCCTTCGTTCATATGATTCCTTGTATTCTGACGAAGGTTTGGTTATGAGTCTCAGTATCTGCTTTGATACACTGCTAGGTAGAGACTTGGTAGATTTCATTGAATTCTTTGAGGACTACGTGTGAAGAACAACATGAACTACTTTGTGTTCTGGTGTCCTGATTTATAGAGTAGGGTTCTCTATATGCACCAAATGGTTTCAAGAACTAGACGATGATATAGCAAAGGACAAAAGCTGATGTCATATGCTAAGTTCTACACATATATATGTGTTTATATAATAGACAATTACATAATGGCAATATGTTGGGTGTTTTGTCAGATACTGAAAAATGTTGTTCTGCCTTTTCATTGGTGAAATGAATTTTACTACTGTTTAATACATTTTAATATGATAATTATATGATATGTCAGATTTACAAATACTTCTTTTCTCATCCTGCAATTTAAGATCTTAGACATAAGTGTCACTATTAACTACTTGGTTGGGGGTAGGACAGATAATATCATAGCAATGCCACTAGTGATAGATAGCCTTTGATAATATGATTCTACCAATGGACCTCCAGGAAATTTTGAAGGACTTAGGCCAAAATTCATGTTTCAATTTTGAAAATTGCTCAAAAATAAAGCTGAGACGCAGATAACCTAAAAGTACAGAATTAAATCACAAAAGGCCTTGGAGATAATCCAATCTTATCGTTATCTTAATTACCACAATAAATTCCCAATTGGCCTAAAATCTTCACCTACAAACTAAAATCAATCTTTAAGAATTATAAATCATGCTGGATGGTAGGGGCACACACCTTTAATCCCAGAACTTGGGAGGCAGAGGCAGGAAGATCTCTATGAGTTCAAAGTCAGCCTGGTCTACAGATTTAGTTCCAGGTCAGAGAGAGAAACCTTATCTCAAACAACCAAACAACAACAAAAAAGAATAAATTAGACCAAATTACATCATGTTACATTTCTACTTAAAAGTTATTCAGTTTAAAAAACAAAGCTCTCCTGTGGCTTTTACTTTAATTGTAAATTCTCTGCAATGACCTACAGAATCCTACATCACTTAAACCCTGTTCCTCTCTGCAGATTCACTTCCTATTACTTTCTCATTCATTTACCACACTAAACCATAAAATATGAGTATGTCAAACTCATTTCAACTCAGGCCCTTTATAATCTGCATCATGAAATTATTTTCTCAAAGTTTTCACACGGCCACCACCTTCCCATCGTCCAAAATATCCATAAGCTTTTCTTAAGCATCCTGACTATAGGAATTCAGACCACTAAGTTGCTATTTCAATATGCTGTTATTTTCTTCACAGTATTTATAATTCTATCTAAAATTATTTGTCTGTCTCAACTACAATAGAACTTCCAATAGGGAATGAATAATGTTTGCTTATTTCACTTTTATAACCCATCACGTCATAGCTCTTGGAACATTAAAGTTTTGTTGAATATAAGTGCACACACAAAAAAATAGTATGATGCTCTAACATTTCCAAGACTTATATGAAATTACATAAATCTCCAGGACATTTGAAGAAGCAGATTGTGTGTAAACACATAAGAACTTCTGCAGGTAAGCACAGACAACAGAGCTCTGCATTTAAATATTTCAAAATATGCATATCAATATATTAATATCTACCAATATATGAATATGACTGTCTATAACAATTTGCGTATTTGCTTGTCAACCTCACTAGCACATACATTCTTTAGGGTCATGGACTATATAAGTTATCTATTGCTGGGTAATAAATAAATTGATTTAATATATAACCTGCCCAGCAAAAGTGATAAACAAAAATGTATGCATCTCTATTTTCATGTGCTTTAGTGAGACAAACAGTAAAAGCAAGTTTAAGAAAAAATACTAAGTATGAATAAAATATGATACAGCCAAGCAATGTAGTATTTTATTCAGCAAAAAAAAGAAGCAAAGAAAGTTGTCTCCTGAGAGGTCAAGGCTCTTCCCCACTTTTTCTTCCAACAGGCTTAGTGTGTCTGGTTTTATATTGAGGTCTTTGATCCACTTGACTTTAGTTTTGTGCAGGGTGATAAATATGGATCTATTTGCAGTTTTCTACATGTAGACATCCAGTTGGACCAGCGCCACCTGTTGAAGATGCTATCTTTTTTCCATTGTATGATTTGGGCTTCTTTGTCAATAATTCAAGTATCCATAGGTGTGTGGGTTTATTGACGGGTCTTCTATTTGATTCCATTGATCCACCATTCTGTTTCTATGCCTGCAACAGGCACTTTTTATTACTGTTGCTCTATAGTACAGCTGGAGATTAGGGATGGAGATACCTCCACAAGATCTGTTGTTGGACAGGACTATTTTAGCAATTCTGGATTTTTTTTTTCCATATGAAATTGAGAATTGTTCTTCCAAGTTCTGTAAAGAATTGTATTGGAATTTTGATGGGAATTGCATGGACTCTGTAGATTGCTTTTGGTAGGGTTGCCATTTTCACTATGTTAATCCTACCGACCCATGGGCATGGGAGATCTTTCCTAGGCATATATCTAAAATATACTCAACTATACAACAAGGACATTCGCTCAGCCATGTTTGTAGCAGCTCTATTCGTAATAGCCAGAAGCTGGAAACAACCTAGATGCCCCTCAACAAAGAAATGAATACAGAAATTATGATACATTTACACAATGGAATACTACTCAGGTATCAAAAACAAGGAAATCATGAAATTTGCAGGCAAATGGTGGGAACTAGAAAAGATTATCTTGAGTGAGGTAACCCAGAAGCAAAAAGACACACATGGTATATACTCACCCATAAATGGATATTAGTCACATAATATAGGATAAACATACTAAAATCTATACTCCCAAAGAAGCAAAACAACAAGGAAGACCCTACGGAAGATGCTCAATCCTCATTCAGAAGGAAAAACACAATAGACATCAGAAGCAGGAGAAGACAGGGAACAGGACAGGAGCCTACCACAGAGGGCCTCTGAAAGACTGTACTGATTGAGGTATGAAAGGAGAGGCTGAGAAACTCATAGCCAAAGTTTGGGCAGAGTGCAGGGAATCTTATGAAAGAAGGGAGAGATAGAAATACCTGGAAAGGACAGGAGCTACAAAAGGAGACCAACAAAGCTATAAAAACTGAGCCCTGGGGGTCCAGAAGAGAATAATACCCCAACCAAAGAAAATGTATGGAGAGGACCTATAATCTCAGCTCAGATGTAGCACATACACTCAGTTTCCAAGTAGGGTCCTTAGTAAGGGCGGCAGGGACTTTCTCTGGCATGAACTCAGTGGCAGCCTCTCTGATCACCTTCCCCAGGGGGGTGTAGCCTTACCAGGCCACAGAGTAAGATGATGCAGCCAGTCCTGATTAGACATGATAAGCTAGCGTCAAATAGAAGTGAAGGAGGACCTCCCTTATCAGTGGACTAGGGGAGAGGCTTAGTGGGAGAAGAGGGAGGGAGGGTAGGACTGAGAGAAGATGAGGGATGGGGCATAGCCGGGACACAAATTTAATAAATTATAATAAATGATAATAAAAAATAAAATTCAAAAAAGCATTAATACATGCTACTATGGATGAACCTCAAAAGCATTCTACTTGAAAGAAACCAATTAAAAAGGCCATAGAATATGATTCCATCTCTATGAAATATCTAGAACAGACATATTTATAGAAACAGGAGTAAGCTTGTGTTTACTTAGGACTGAAAGGACGTGAGAAGCAGGTGATATAAAGGGTATAGTGGTCATTTTTAGGTCATGAAAATGTTTTAAAATTGACCAAGTAATTGTTATACATATCTCATTGCTATATACTACAATACTGTCTACTATACACCATTTTGAATTAATTATTTTAATAGTATGTGAATTTGTCTTCAAAGAAGATTTAAATATATCTTGGGAGAGTATTTTTGTGGGAGGAGATTTAATGTTATGTCAGGAACTATAAGAAAACCCTTCTTGCACACTCAGAAGAGGCTGCAGCATCATATATTTGGCACCAGTCTGGGCCAAACAGTGAGTTTCAGACCAGTCTAAGCAACTTTTTCAATTAATTAACTAATTAATTAATTTTTTAATTTTTTAAAAGATAAAAAGAAAGTAAGGGAGGAAGCCAAAAGAAACTCTTCATCTATAACTCAGTCCGGTGATCTTTTTCCTTTGTGGAAAAAAAAAAAGATATGAGATCTGGACAGTGAAAAGGAGTGGAGAAAGCAAATGGTACATTTAAGGTATTGCAGATGAATACTTTGAATAAAAAATGTAGGTCTGGACAATTTTCAGTTCATTTGGAATGTTAACAAAAGGGAGAAATAATAATAAGTATAATAAGTATAAGAGTGAAAAGAATACAGAAGAACTACACATTTATTTACAGAAGTAGTGACTGGCAGTGATTCTCTAGAGGACACAGTTTGGAACAAGTCTCTCCTGCAAAAAAAATTGTATAGTGCAGTAGCATCCTCACAAAATAAAAAGGTTGTGAACTACTCTACCTTCTCTGTTTGGTTATATACCTGTTTATATGTTAATGAGCCCATAGATGCTTACCTATAACCACCAACTTCCTCCAACTTAGGCCTAAAATCTCCAAATACCACTGGCTGTTGCTCTTCATACACATCAAACTAAACATCAAAAACCATGTCTCCTATAAAATCTGTTCTTTTAATATGTGTGGGTATTCTGTCTGCATGTTTGTCTGTGTACCACATGCATTCCTGGTACTTACAGAGGCCAGAAGATGGTGTTAGATCCCCTGGGACTACAGTTACAGAGACTCATAAATTGGTATGTAGGTGCTGGAAAGTGAACCCAGGTCCTTTGCAAGTGCTCTTAACTGCTGAGCCCTGTTCTTCTTATGATGTCTCCATCATCAAATGCAACCATCTGGCCACCAAATCTAAATCCAGAAAGTCATCTTTGACACTTCTTTCTCCTCACTTATCTATATCATCTCAACAAAGCTGTACTGACTTTATTAACTAAGTTATTCTCAATCTGTCACATCTTTCTATACTCCCAGTCATATCGAGGCTAAGGCCTTCATCATCATCATTTAGTTCACTATACAAGACTTTTAATCAACATCCTTATCTCCAGGTCAATGGCTCTTTAAGTCAGTACTTCCTGGGAACTTGATGGAAATACAAATTCTCAGGTCCTACTTCTGACATGCAAAGTTAATTCAGTAACTAATACAAGTTAAACTTAGAAGACTCATCTACTGTTCCACCCTTATCCCTTTAGTTTCAAGGTCTTCAACCTCAGATGAACATACTACCACTTGTGAAATTCTACAAATGTTGATAACCCAGGTTCTGAGTTGCCTGATCTACAGCAACCACGGGAGCTATAAAATTAGTTAATGATTCCAATGTATACCAAAGATGGAAGACCACCATCTTCAATCCTATTTCCACAAAGACAGAATGAACTACTTGAAGTACAAACAGGACCCGATTAAAGCTATAAATATCTCCAAGTATCTCAGCATAGCATTCAATACCATTCATAACCCCAAAGAACCTACAAAAACTAATATGAAGAAAACATCAAATGTATTAGTTAATAATGTTTCCTTAGCTGGGCTTGGTAGTACATACCTGTGATGTGAGGCAGAGGTAGGTGATCTCTGTGATTCCAAGGCCAGCCTCATCTAAAGAATGAGTTCCAGTATATATAAAGAACTAAAAAAGTTAAACAGCAAAAAATCAAGTAATCCAATTAAAAAATGGGGTACAGACCTAAACAGAGAATTCTCCGCAGAGGAATATTGAATGGCAGAGAAACACTTAAAGAAATGCTCAACCTCATTAGCCATCAGGGAAATGCAAATCAAAACGACCCTAAGATTTCACCTTACACCCATCCAAATGGCTAAGATCAAAAACTCAAGAGACAACACATGCTGGAGAGGTTGTGGAGAAAGGGGAACCCTCCTCCATTGCTGGTGGGAATATAAACTTGTACAACCACTCTGGAAAGCAATCTGGCGCTTTCTCAGACAATTAGGAATAGCACTTCCTCAAAATCCAGTTATACCACTCCTAGGTATATACCCAAAAGAGTCTCAAGTACACAATAAGGACATTTGCTCAACCATGTTTGTAGCAGCCTTATTTGTAATAGCCAGAAGCTGGAAACAGCCCTGATGCCCCTCAGTGGAGGAATGGATGGACAAATTGTGGTATATCTACACAATGGAATATTACTCAGCAATAAAAAACAAGGAAATCATAAAATTTGCAGGTACTTGGTGAGATCTGGAAAATATCATCCTGAGTGAGCTATCCCAGGAGCAGAAAGATGCACATGCTATATACTCACTCATATAGACATATAATATAGGATAAACCTACTAAAATCTGTACACCTAAAGAAACTAATCAAGAGGGAGGACTCTTACTAAAATGCTCAATTCTTATCCAGAAAGGCAAAGAGGATGGACATCAGAAGAAGGATTAAAGAGGGAACATGTCAGGAGCCTGACTCAGAGGACCTCTGAAAGGCTCTGCCCTGAAGACTATCAATGTAGATGCTGAGACTTATGGGCAAGCTTTGGGCAGAGTGCAGGGAATCTTAGGAAAGAAGTGGGAAACAGTAAGATCTGGAGAGGACAGGAACTCCACAAGGAGAGCAACAGAACCAAAAAATCTGAGCACAGTGGTCTTTCCTGAGACTGATATTCCAACCAAGGACTATGCATGAAAATAACCTAAGACCCCTGCACAGATGTAGCCCATGGCAGTTCAGTATCAAAGTGGTTTCCACTGTAATAAGAACAGGGACTGTCTCTGACATGAACTGATTGGCCTGCTCTTTAATTACCTCCCCTTGAGGGGGAAGCAGTATTACCAGTCCACAGAAGAAGACAATGCAGCCACTCCTGATGAGACCTAATTGACTAGGATCAGAAGGAAGGAAAAGAAGTCCTCCCCTATCAGTGGACTTGGGGAGGGGCATGCATGCAGAGGGTGGAGGAAGGGAGGGATTGGGATGGGAGGAGGGAGGGAACCACAGGGGGGATACAAAGTGAATAAAGTGTAATTAATAAAGAAGAAAAAAGAAAAAAAAATGACTGTCTGGAAAACTAAAATAAATGAATGAACGAATGACACAACTTTCGTTAAGCCAAAATGTCTGTTTATTGCAGCACTTCTACTTGCTAACTGTGAAACTCTCGGGAAGGTAATCCTTCACTGCTTCAATATCTATCTCATGAGATAATGGGGAGAATTAAATGACTGAATATATGTAAATCTCATTAAAACAGCTCTTGTCATACAATAAAGCATTCAACAGAGATGAGTTATTACTATTCAATATACTAACATCTCCAGAGAGCTTATTTCAAACTTTAAGAGGGGGATATAATTTCCTATTATAGATTTCTGAGTTTATCACTTATTAGGCTGTATTGATTATCTGTAACTGCCAGTAATTCAGTAATAGTGATAATTTCCCTGTAGCTATTAAAATAGTGCACCTTAAATAGCTGTTCAATGAAACTGATAACAGCAGAAAAATTATATGGCCCCTTCACATTTTATTCCTTTTAGTCAATTTTTATTATCATTTATTACAGTTTATTCAATTTGTATCCTGACTGTGCCCCCTCTCTTCTCTCCTCTTAATTCCACCCTCCCTCCCTCTTCTCCCCCATGCCTTTCCCCTAGTCCACTGATAGGAGAGGTCCTCCTCTCCTTCTGTTTGACCCTATCCTATCAGGTTTCAGCAGAACTGGTTGCATTGTCTTCCTCTGTGGTCTGGCAAAGCTTCACCCCTCTCAGGGGCGGGTGGGGGGGTGAGCAGAGAGCATGTCACTGAGTTCATGCCACAGAAAGTCCATGCTCCCCTTACTAGGGACCACATTTGGATGCTAAGTCTATGGGTTCCATCTGAGCTGGAGAAGCTCAACAACAAGGAAAGACCCTAGGGAAGATGCTCAATCCTCATTCAGAAGGACAAATGCAAAAGACATTGCAAGCAGGAGAAGACAGGGAGCAGGATGGGAGCTTACCGCAGAGGGCCTCTGAAAGACTCAACTGATTAAGGTATTGGAGCAGAGGTTGAGACTCATAGCCAAAGTTTGGGCAGAGTGCAGGGAATCTTATGAAAGAAAGAGGAGATAGAAAGACCTGGAGAGGACAGGAACTCTAAAAGAGACCAACAGAGTCAAAAAAAAAAAACAATAACAAATAAAACAAAGCAAAGAAACAAACAACAACAACAATAACAAAATAGCCCTGT
The DNA here is from genome assembly GCF_030254825.1 of Meriones unguiculatus. NCBI lineage: Eukaryota > Metazoa > Chordata > Mammalia > Rodentia > Muridae > Meriones > Meriones unguiculatus. The sequence goes on from NC_083369.1 coordinate 125,071,547, forward strand.
GAGTCCTGCAAGGACAATGCATGGAGAGGACTTATTCCTTCCTTTAAAACAAGATTTTTATTTATTTATGTACACAGTGTTCTGTCTGCATGTATGCCTGCACATCAGAAGGGGGCACCAATTCTCATTATATATGGTTGTGAACCACCATGTGATTGTTGGGAATTGACTCACGACCTTTATTTGGAAGAGCAGCCAGTGTTCTTAACCTCTGAGCCATCTTTTGAGCCCCTTACCTTTTATTCTTAAATTTGTTTTTATTGCAGTAATATAACCAATACTCTATACACATTTTCTGACATTCAACCCAAATGGAAATATTCTAAGCAAAAAGGTGACCAACTTGGAACTTAAATCAAGCACTGTGTATTAAAATTTCTTAAGCACCAGGCTATAGAGTCTCTTACTTAAGGTTGGTAAACAGTGGCAATAATAAATCTTATTAAAATATTTTTATTTCCTGTATAGGTGTTTTGCCTGCATGTGTAGCACATATCATGTACATGCAGTGTCTATGAAGGCCAAAAGAGGGCCTTGGATCCCCTGGAGTTATAACTACCATGTGAGTTCTGGGAATTGAACACAAGGCCTATACAACTTAACTGCTGAGCTAGCTCTCCAGCCTCTTATTTTTTAAAAATTAGCATTTCGTACATAAGTACTCACATCATTTCCACCCTTCCTGCTCCCATTCCATCTTCTCCATCCATGTCCTTGGATACATTAAATCTTGATTATCTTTAATTCTAATAGTTCTATTAATATATGTACCCTGTATTTTAAGCACTCAAATTGCGATAATATTAAGAAACACTATGAATTAGCAAATTTCCTAGAAGATAGGTTATTTGCATTGGAATGATTCGCATAGGCTACTAAAAATATACATAATGGTTTTTTGATGTTCAGAATATGTAGCAAGAAGAATAAGGACTGAAAAGGATCTCAACATCAAAGAAAACAGAAACTATAACCCAAATCTTCAGTGTACACGCTTCAAAATACTATCCAAAGTACCCTTGTAGTGGTCCACATCCCTCACTATTGACCTCTGATTCATTATTTGAGTTCTCACCATATGAATTGGGTTAGATGCCAGAGCCCCAGCCAAACCACAGGTAAAGCTGGAACTAAAGGTGAAAACGAATTTAAGAAGATAAGTTACCTCACTTCCACCATTTTCCACTTAAAAATAATTTAGACCAAACATAAAAGGTATAATAACTCAGATCCATCAGACAAAATCTGACATTCCTTCATTATAATCTCAAGAGGGAGAAAATCTTTTATAATGAAACATCATTCAAAGTTTGTCCTTTTCATTTTCATTATGGAACTCTGGCCCCCTTTTTTAAAGGAGATAGTCCATAGACCTAAATACCAGGATGTGCCCTACACCATATTAGTTACATAAAATTTTTAGATCACAGCATCATATGTCAAATTGATTTAAGTAGCAAAATGTCAGAAGTTACGTGACAAAGAAAATGCAAGATGAGAACAGAAATAGTCTTCAGCCCAAAACTGTTGAGCTTCAGAAATTCAACAACATTTTACCTTTTTTTTTTTCTTGGTCCCTCTAAAAGGAAATTTGCCTTCTGATAAAGAAAAAAATTACAGGTTGCCGGGGCTGAGATTATAGGTCAGTTCACAGTGTTTGACTACTAAGCATGAAGCCCTGGCTTCTATCCCCAGCACCACAATACATGTTGCAGTGGTGCACACTGCACAGCTAGAATCCCAGAATCTAGAAGTAAAGACAGGATGCCCAGAAATCCAAAGTCCTCTGTGACTACACAGTGAATCTGAGGCCAGTCTGAGATCTATGGGACTTTTCCTCTCAAGTCAGTAAGTAAATAAAGCATAAGCTGCGTAAGCATATCCAAAAACATGGCCAGGTGTCCGCAGCATCTGAGGGTAAGTGTAAGTAATGGACAGGAATAAATATAATCAGAGTGCTTTATATGCATGTTATGGATATGAGCATAATATATGATACAAATGAAGAAAATGTAATACTGAAACAACATCTTCTATAATGAAAAATGAACTAATAATGAGAAAGGTAATAGGACATGCCATAATAAATTTTATGTAACGAATTTATAGCAATAAGTTAAAAAGTATAAGATATTCAGAAGGCTTGAAGTATTGGCCACAGGAAACAAGTATTAAGGCCATGTGTATTAGTTATAAATCTGATAATATCAATAAAAGAGAACTTTTTTTGTTCAAACTGGTAAACAGAATGAATCAAACATAGCTCATTTACACAAAGTATGTTAAAATTGTGTCTTCCAACATTCCTGAGACTGTCAGGAACTTCTTGGTAATATCATAAACGGGCAACACTACTCCCACAACCACAGCAACTTGTGGAGCAGTTGGGACCACACCCTACAAAACCAAAGTGATATCAGACACCTTAGAAATACCAAGTGACATATGTCTTAAAGTAAACAAAAATTGGTCAATGGTGGAAAATAACAGAAAGATAAACTCTGAAATGTATAGTTCATTCTTTCAAATCAATGACTAACACTTGGGAGGCTGATAATTCCCAATCCACAAATGCTGTACTACAAATAAAATCATTCATGATACCTAAAGCACAAGACACAAAAATTAGATAAAATATGTAAATTGGACTTGACCATAATTAAAAACTTGTGATTTAAAAGATAGCATAAGATTAATGAGAAGATAACCCACACAATGGATAAATACTTGGAAACCTTAAAAAATTTAAATTATAGCAAGACTTGGTGGCAAGCACCTTTATCCCAGCACTCAGGAAGCAGAGGCAGGCAGATCTGAGTCCAAGGCCAGCCTTGTAAGTTCCAGGATAGTCAAAGCTACAAAACAAACAAACAACAAACAAACAACAACAACAAAAACAAACCACAATGACATACCATTTTACACCTACTAGGACTGTAGTCATTTTGTTAAAATAAAAAAGTGCTATTAAAGATGTGGGGAATTGGAACCCTTACCAGCAACCACCCATAAGTGGGAGATTCTAGGAAGTCTGAGTGGCAACTAAGTGGCACTCCTGCAAGCCTTAAATCAAATATGGAGATTTGATGTCACACTGAGTGTTCCTGCATGGAAGGTTAACTTTGGAGAAGCAATCCCCACATGCCGGAGTGTAATAATCAGGTACTATCTTGAGAGGGGAGTCACTGCTTGACTGAGCTAATCTACAGAACTGAAAATAAGAAAAGAAACCACAAAGTTAGGGACAGGTATATACCTAAGATACAGGGAGATGGCCATCAGAAAAAGTCACATAGCGAACGCAAGTTAGACAGTAACCTACTGAATTTTAAATGGAAGGAAGTTTGAGGCATACAGAGAAGATTAGGTAGAAAGTGCTCACATCATCCATAGTGAGCAGTAAGTCCTGACACCTGTGGATTACATTGGAAGCTGAGAACTCTAAGCTCTTGCATAGGACCTGAGCTCAGGTCCCAGCACCCATATTGGGTATATTACAACTTCCTGTAACTCCAACTCAAGAGGGATCCTTTGCCTCTCTACTTTAAGTTCCAAAGGCATCTACACTCACGTACACATACCCATACATAAACATAGACAAGTATGTAGAATTAAAAATGTTTTTAAATACATAATCACAACACCTCAGGAACAAATAAATCTTGATAGAGCAGGTATATAAGAATTAGGAGGGAGTCAGGTGGTGGTAGTGCATGCCTTTAAACCCAGCACTTGGGAGGCAGAGGCAGGCAGATCTCTTGTGAGTCTGAGGCCAGCCTAGTCTACAGAGCGAGTTCCAAAAGCCAAGGCTACTCAGAATAACTCTGTCTCAAAAAAGCAAACAAAAAAATTAGGAGGGAAGAATCAAGTATTAACTCTTTTTTGGAGGAATTCGTTTTTTAATGATTTATTTGCATTTTATATGCATTGGTAGTTTGCTTGTATGTATGCCTTTGTGAAGGTGTCAGATTTCCTGGATCTGGAGTTATAGGAAGTGATGAGCCAACATGTGGTTGCTGGGAATTGTACCTCGGTCCTCTGTAATAGCAGCCAGTGTTCTTGACCATTGAGCCATCTCCCCAGCCCCCATTATTCAGTCTTTAAATGAGTCAATTACTGAAATAAGGAAGGAACAGAAGAGTATATACTTTTTCAATCATAATCTTAAACATAAATGGTATTACATTGCTAATAAAAAGCTACAAACTGTACAAAATGACTAAATAGAATTAAAAGAACAACCCTCAATATCTAAGTGTTTGTTATCTATTAATGACTTCCCTCACAAGCAAAGACATACTGAGACAAAATGAATAGTTAACAAAAGATTATATTCAAAGCAAAGAGAATCTGAAAGCAAACTAAATTAGTTACATCCATAGGTAACAATGCTGACATCAAAACAAAATTATTAAGAAAAGCTAAAGAATTTTTCTTTGTTCTATATACTTACTGTTTTGATTATTGTGTGGCAGAAGGCTTTTCTTTTCTGGTCTAATTTGTTGGGTGTTCTGTAGGCCTCTTGTATTCTTATAGGCCTCTCCTTTAAGTTGGGGAAATTTTCTTCAATGATTTTGTTGAAAATGTTTTCTGGGCCTTTTCCCTCTATTCCTATTATTCTTAGGTTTCATCGTTTCACGTTGTCTTGGATTTCTTGGACGGTCTGTTTCAGGAATTTTTTAGATTTAACATTTTTTTTTTTTATGGATACATCAATCTCTTCCATTGTTTCTTCGATACCTGAGATTCTTTCTTCCATCTCATATACTCTATTAGTTATGTTCAACATCCTTAGTCATCAGGGAAATGTAAATCAAAAGGATCCTGAGATTTAACCTTACCCCCATCAGAATGGCTAAGATGAGTAATTCAAATGACAACACATGTTGGAGAGGTTGTGGAAAAAGGGGAACCCTCCTCCACTGCTGGTGGGAATGTAAACTTGTGCAACCACTTTGGAAAACAATCTGGAGCTTTCTCAGACAATTAGGAATAGTGCTTCCTCAAGATCCAGCTATACAACTGCTAGACATATATCCAAAAGACGCTCAAGTATACAACAAGGTCATCTTCTCAACCATGTTTGTAGGAGCTTTATTTGTAATAGCCAGGAGCTGAAAACACACCAGATGCCCCTCATTTGAGGAATGGATACAGGTACATCTATACAATGGAATAGTACTCAGTGATTAAAACAAAACAAACAAACAAAAAAAAAAAAAAAACAAGGGAATCATAAAATTTGCAGGTAAATGGTGGAAACTGGAAAAGATCATCCTGAGCGAGGTATCCCAGAAACAGAAAGACATACAGGGTATATACTCACTCATAACTGGATATTGACATATAATATAGGATAAACATACTAAAATCTGTACACCTAAGGAAGCTAATCAGGAAGGAGGACTCTGGCTAAGATGCTCAATCCCTATTCAGAAAGGCAAAGAGGATGGACATAAAAGGATGGAGTAAACAGGAAATTGGACAGGATGCTACCACAGAGGGCCTCTGAAAGACTCTACCCTGAAGGGTATTGAGGCAGATGTTGAGACTCATAGCCAAACTTTGGGCAGAGTACAGGGAATCTTAAAGAAGTGGGAGAGAGTAAGACCTTGAGAGGACAGGAGCTCCACAAGGACAGCGGCAGATCTTAAAAGTCTGGGCACAGGGGTCTTTTCTGAAACTGATACTCCAGCCAAAGGCCACTATAGAGATGGCTTGGAACCCCTGCACAGAGGTAGCTTATGGCAGTTCAGTATCCACGTGGCCTCCGTAGTAATGGGGACAGGGACTGTCTCTAACAGGCACTGATTGGCCTGCTCTCTGATCACCTCCCCCTGAGGGGGGAGCAGCCTTACCAGGCTACAGAAGAAGACAATGCAGCCACTCCTGATGAGACCTGATAGACTAGGGTCAGAGGGAAGGGGAGGAGGACCTCCTCTATCAGTGGACTGGGAACGGGACACGGGTGGGGAATAGGGAAGGTGGGATTCGGAAGGGAGGAGGAAGGGAGGTACAGGAGGGATACAAAGTGAATAAAATGTAATTAATAAAAATAAAAATAATTAAATTTTAAAAAAGAAAAGCTAAAGAAGGTCCCTAGACAAGGTTATGGCTCAGTAGTACACTACTTCTCTGGCATACACAAGGCCCAGAGTTCAATCTCTAGCACAGCAAAGAAAATATAGTTACCACACATTAATAAATAGAATAATCAACCAAAAATATAACAACTGTAGATAGACATGCACAAAATATTGGTCCATACAATTTCATAAAATAAACACAACCAACATATAGCGACAAGTAGGAACAGATGCAACCACAGTGACAGACATCAGTAACCCATTGCCACCATCAAATCTCATCTAGGCAAAAACAGTAAAAAGTCAGTTAAACCACAATACAGATAATATGACAAAATAGAATCTACAGAAGATGCTACCCAACAGCTGTTTAATACAAATTCTTCTCAGGAACCCATGGAACTTTCTACAAAATAGCTCATATTTTATGCCATATAAAAAGTTTTAAGGGGGCCAGGCATAGTGAAACCATCTTTAAATCATAGAACTTGGAAAGCAGAGGCAGGCAGAGCTCTAAGTTCGAGATCAATCTGTTCTACATGGCAAGTTACACACCAGCCAGGGCTATGTAGTTAAACCCTATCTAAATTTTTAAAAAATCGTATGGGGCTGAAGAAAAGGCTCAGCAGTTAAAGAGTTCTGGTGGGCTGGAGAGACAGCTCTATGGTTAAGAGTGCAGATTACTCCTCCAGATGTCCTGAATTCAGTTCCCAGCAACCATATGGTAGCTCATGACCGTCTATAATGTGATCTGGTGCCCTCTTCTGGCCTGCAGGCAGAACACAATATAATAAATAATATATAGCTAGACAGATAGATATAGATGATAGATAGATAGATAGATCTTTTTTAATTTTTAATTTTATTTTTTATATTAATTACAGTTTATCCACTTTGTATCCCAGCTGTAGCCCTCTCCCTCATTCCCTCCCAATCCTACCCTCCCTCTCTCATCTCCTCCCATGCCCCTCCCCAAGTCCACTGACAGGGGAGGTCCTCCTCCCTTTCCATCTGACCCTAGCCTGTCAGGTTTCTTTAAAAAAAAATAAAGAACTGACTTTCACCCAGGTTCAGTTCCCATCACCTACATGGCAACTCATAAGTATCTGTAGCTCCAGTCCTAAGGGATCCAATGATCTTGTCTGGCCTCTGCAGGTACCAGGCATTCATCTGGTACATAGTCATATATGCAGGCAAAACATCCATACATATAGAATATTTAAAAAAAAAATAGGGGGGGGTGGTTAGAGAAATAGCTCAGTGGCTAAGAGCATGTACTGCTCTTGCAGAGGACTTGAGCTTGATTTCCAAGATTCATGTCAGGAAGGTCACAACTGCCTATAACACTAGCTCCAGGTCATCCAATACCATTGGATCCAAGAGCTCCTGGAAAACACATGCAGATAAACATAATTAAAAATAATAAGAATAGATAGGCTATGGTGGCACATGCCTTTAATCCCAGGATTCAGGAGGCAAAGGCAGGTAGTTCTCAGAGTTTGAGGCCAGCCTGGTCTACAAAGATGGTTCAGAACAACCAGGGCTACACTAAGAAACCCTGTCTTAAAAAAATAAAGAATAGGAGGAGAGGGAAGAAGAAATTCTTGAACAAAGAAAAAAATCTATTTTTGAAAAGCCTTAAGGGGCTGAAGAAATGGCTCAATGGAGCTAGTTTCAGGACAGCCAGAACTACAGAGACTCTATCTCAGAAAAAAAGAAAAGAAAAGAAAAGAAAGAAAAGAAAAGAAAGAAAAAAGAAAGAAAGAAAGAAAGAAAGAAAGAAAGAAAGAAAGAAGAAAGAAAGGAAGGAAGAAAGGAAGAAAGAAAGAAAGAAAAAGAAAAGAAAGTTCCAGGCAACCCAGATGACAAGATTTTATCTCCAAAATAGGAAGAAAAAAAAGACAAAAATGTCAGTGAGGAGAGGGAAATATTCCTTTGATTCCCAGAATTTAAGGGTGAGAAGCACGGATGACAGGTGAAAGTAGTAGGTGAAAAAAGAGGTATAAAAAACTAGGAAAAGGGCAAAAAGAAAACAGTACTTCTAGGCCCTCCTGAGGTGAGACAGCAGTGAACTGACATAACATTCCCATCACAACTTACAGAACAGAGAGTTGGCAGAATGTGACAAGTCAAAGTTTACTTGTTATCCCAGTGATGGGAGCAAAGACACACAGATCACCAGTGCTTTCTGAATATCCACTCTAGCATACTTAGGGAGTTTGAGGCCAATGAGAAATCCTGTCACACAAAAAAAGGCAGATGATACTTGAAGAAGGTAGATGATACTTGAAGTTATCTCTGGCCTCCACATACATCTGCATACAAGTGTAGCTGATCACATGTGGTCAGATACAAATGGAGACACACACACAAACACATAGAAACAGAGACAGAGAAAGAATCCTTGAAGAATATACAAAAAAAAATCATTCTGATGCATTGCTTAGAAAATGCACGGTATGGAATTATTTTCCTTAATTTTTATTAATTTATTACAATTCACTTTTTATCCTGGCTGTGGCCCTGTCCCTCATCTCCTCCAAATCTGTCCCTTTCTCTATCTTCTCCTCCTATGACCCTCTCCTTGTCCATTGATAGAGAAGGTTCTCCTCCACTTCTATGTCACCCTAGCCTATCAGGTCTCATGAGGATAGGTTGCACTGTCTTCCTCTGTGGCCTGGCAAGACTGCACTCAGCAGGGGGAAGGTGATCAGAGAGCCTGCCATTGAGTTCAGGCCAGAGACAGAGCCTGCTCCCCTTACTAGAGAACCCACTGGGAGACTGAGTCTATCTGAGCAGGGATTTTTGGTCCTCTCCATGCATGTTCCTTCATTGATGTATCAGTCTCTGCAGGGGCCTCAGGGCCCAGTTTTTGGCTCTGTTGATCTCCTTGTGGAGTTCCTGTCCCCTCCAAGGCTTTCTATCTGCCCCTTCTTCCAAAAGATTCCCTGCACTCTGCCCTAAGTTTGGCTATGAGTCTCAACCTCTGCTATGATACCTTAATCAGTAGTCTTTCAGAGGCCCTCTGTGGTAGGCTCCTGTCCTGTTCCTTCTCTTCTCCTGCTTCCAATGTCTACTGCATTTGTCCTTCTGAATGATGACTGAGCATATTCCTTAGGGTCTTCCTTGTTGTTTAGCTTCTCTAGGAGTACAGATCTTTCTATGTTTATACTATATGTCTAATAACCACTTATGAGTGAGTATATACCATATGTGTCTCTTTCTGCTTCTGGGTTACCCCACCCAAGATGATCTTTTCTAATTTCCACCGTTTGCCTGCAAATGCCATGATTTCCTTGTTTTCAATAACTGAATAGTATTCCATTTTGGAAATATAACTCAATTTGTGTACCCTTTCCTCCACTGAGGGACATCTAAGTTGTTTACAGATTCTGTCTATTATGAATAGAGCTGCTTTGATCATGACTGAGCAAATGTCCTTGTTGTATAGTTGAACATATTTTGGATATATGCCTAGAAGTGGCATACATTGATTTTAAGGTAGCACTATTCCTAATTTTCTGAAAAAGCGCCAGATTGATTTCCAAAGTGATTGTACAAGTTTACATTCCCACCAGCAGCAGAGGAGGGTTCCCCTTTCTCCACATCCTCTCCAGCATGTGCTGTCACTTGAGGATTTGATTTTAGTCATTCTGATGTGTGTAAGGTGAAATCTCAGGGTTGTTTTGATTTGCATCTCCCTAATGACTAAAGACATTGAGCATTTAAGTGTTACTCTACCATTGGATATTACTCTATTGAAAATTCTGTTTAGTTCTGTACCCCATTTTTTAAATTAGATTACATGGTTTCCAGTCTTTAACTTATTATATTCTGATATTAGGCCTCTCTCAGATATAGGGTTGGTGAAGATCCTTTCCCAATCTGTAGGCAGTCATTTTGTTCTGACAACAGTGTCCTTTGCTTTACAGAAACTTTTCAGTTTCATGAGGTCCAATTTATTGATTGTTGATCTATATGAAAACTATCCTGATCTCATAAGTAGGTAAATTTTCAATACAGTCTAGGCTTTAAGTATTAAGTTCATTTTTCAGAGTTAATTATTTTATGTATATGCAAGTTTTTCCTACACGTATGTCTTTGCACCTCGTGTGTGCCTGGTGCCTGCAAAAGTCAAAAGAAGACCTTGATTCCCCTGGAACTGGAGTTATGGATGGTTCTAAGCTACCATGCGGGCGCTAGTAACTCTGTCCTCTACAAGAGCAGCAAGTTGTGCGCACAAGGTTATTGTGTAATTCAAATGCTGATTTCTGGATTCCCCATATATCCAGTCGCAATCCTTATTCTGAGAATCTCCTATCTCAGTGTAGTGTAAACACTGTTCCCCCAGTTATTTTTTCAGCACAGGGGTTCTCTGTGTATCCCTTGCTGTTCTGGAACTCACTGTGTAGAGGAGGCTGGCCTCAAACTCACAGAGATCCACCTGCCTCCCAACTGCTGAGATTAAAGGTGTGCATAGCACAGTCCCTTAGGTATTAACTTTCTTACACTTGACAATAGTATTGTTATCACAGAGAATCTTGTTCTTTTTCTAAATTTTATTTTTTAAATTATGTATATGTCTATGAGAGAGTATGTGCACATAAGTGAGCTACCTACATTATGTGCAAACCAAATTCCTGATCCTCTGCAAAAGTAGTTTGTGCTCTTTACTGCTGACCCATCTCTCCATCTTCTTATGAGACACACCATGGAGTGTTTAGAAACTTTCATAATGAATACAACATACTATTATTTTGTTTAGCAAAAACCAAAATATATTACACTGAAAGCCAAAGCTCATCCATAATAGAAATGTAGACAAGAAAAGGGAAAAGACAAAAACATTATAAATTTAAGCTAAAGCAGTTATGAAAAGAAACTTCTTTAAAAACTCTACAGTGATCTATCCATTTGATGTCCCAGTTTACGCTACACATCAACACACCATCTAAAGATATAGACTAGATAAGGGATATGTCTTCGTTTTATAAAATGGGAAAAGGGCTATTAGAAACACATATTCATTCTCACACCACTTGAAGGGAAGAATAAAAAGAGTAAGAAATCTTGAAATCCATTCCCTAAAACTGCACAGGCTCTGAGTTAATTAGGATAGCTATAACCCCCATAGACTCATATGTTTGAAAGCTTGGCCCATAGGGAGTAGCACTATTAGTAGGCATAGCCTTGTTGGAGGAAGTGTGTCACTGTGGGGTGGGCTTATACATGCTCAAACTATGCCCAGTGTGACACATAGACTCCTTCTGCTAACTGCATATCTAGATGTAGAACTTTCAGCTTCTTCTCTAGCACCATGTCTGCCTGCACACTGCAGTGCTTCCTGCCATGATGATAATGGATGAAACTTCTGAACTGTAAGCCAGCCCCAAATAAGCATTTTTTTCTCCTTTATAAGAGTTGCCTTGGTTATGGTGTCTCTTCACAGCAATGGAAACTGTAAGACAGCCTTGAAAATAACCCACAGAACACTGCAAATCATAGCTTGAAAACCAACAAATTAATGCATATCACATTAAACTATTTTTGAACATCTACTATGAAGCATGATGTTAGACAAGCTTACATATATTATCTCTAATTCTCAACAACTCGATGCTATAAGCACTGCATTATCTTCATCTCAAAAAAAGAAATGAATGAGACATCACATAATTAGGAGATTTTTTTCAATACATCTGAAAGTTGATCCACAATATAACAAGGACATTTACTCAACCATGTACATAGCAGCTTTAGTTGTAATAGCCAGAATCTAGAAACAACCTAGATGTCCCTCAACCAAAGAATGGATAAAGAAACTGTAGATTACACAATGGAATACTACTCAGTTTTTAAAAACAAGGAAATCATGAAATTTGTAGGCAAATGGATGGAATTAGAAAAGATCATCCTCAGTGAGGTAACCCAGACCCAGAAAGACATACGTGGTATGTACTCACTTATGAGCGGAATTTAGTCATATAGTACAGGATAGCCATACTACAATGCCCAGACCCCAAGAAGGTAAGTCCAATGAGCATCTTAGGCTTCATGTTGGCCCACTGGCTAGGGGAGTAGGGAATATCTCTGACATTGCCTATGTTGCCTGCTTTTTGATCACTTCCTCCTAACTGGGGAGGAAAACAAACTCAGTCTTCATGTGAATAGATAAGCTTGGGCATCTTGAGTAGGGGCCTCCCCTATTCTGAGAAAATGGGAGAAGGGATGCGAAACAGAGAGTAAAATTGGAAGGAGAAGAGTGAGGGGCCTATGACCAAGATGTAAATAGAACTGATTAATTAAAAAAAGAAAAATTTCCCCAAATTAGAACAAACAATAGACAGTTTAAGAATCTGAATTCAGCCAGATGGTGGTGACACGCCTTCAATCCCAGCAGTTGGGTGGCAAAAGGAGACAGATCTCTGCATTCAAGGTCTATAGAGCTAGTTCCTGGACAGCAAAAATTATACAGAGGAACCCTGTCTCAAAAAAATGAATAATAATAATAATAATAATAATAATAATAATAATGAATAATCTGAACTGGAATCTGAGCTTGCGGTCTTTCAACTAATATAGCAGACATCTCTGACCTTTAGGACATTGGTGGGATTGGCTACAGAAGATGAAAGAACTCCTGATACTACTCCAGAGATCATATTAATTAGGAGAGTTTCATCTGTAAAACTGTAAAATAAATAAATAAATGAAGGTTCATTTTATTAAGTACTGGTTTCTGAGTGTAACTGAGATACTGTATGAAGGAAATTATTTCTGGAGAGCTAACTTAAAAATGAACTTCAAGGTTTATAAAAGTAAAGGCTCTCAAATATTTGTAGAATATCCCAAACCAGTACAAAATACATACAAATTATAAACTATGAACCACTATTTCTTTAAAAACATTATTTTGAAGATAGTGAAATATATCATATTCTTCTACATAATTGTCAGTACACGACATAAATTAGGATGAGGTACTTCCTTTAAAACAATTTCAAACATATAATGCATCTTGTTTCTGCCTTTTAATATTTTTATATTATAATTCAATTACAACATTTCTCCCTTCCCTTTCTTTCCTCTAAGCCCTCCTGAATATCCCTTCCTATTCTCCTTCAAATTCATGGCCTCTTTTTTCACTAATTGTTATTGCATGCACATATGTATTTATATATACATATATCCCTAAATATAACCTCTTTGGTCCACATAATGTTTGTCATATATAGGTTTTTAGAGCTAACCACTTGGCATTAGACAACCAATTGGTGTGTTCTTCCCTGGGGAATATCACCTCCTCTGCTCCCAGCTTTCTGTAGTTGCCTACAGTTCTTTGTGTAGGGTTGAGGCTTTTCTCTATCCAGTTTGACATATCAGTTGGTGACATCCTTGTTCAATTTTTAAGTCTTTTTATGGATAATCACCTTTAAAAACATAATAACCAGATGTTAAAAAATATAATCTGATGTACCTAAATAATAACTTTGAATAGCTTTATAAATCTCCTAGCCACCATTATGTACAGAAAGCTTTTGGAGTCAAATATGAAATTGTAGCATAATTTCTGGTGTGAAATTATGAACAGAGAGACTTACACATGCTAGGCCAGCACTCTGTTACTGAGTTACACCCTCAGGTCAAAAACAGACTTAGAACTAAATTCCCTCAACTAGACAGAAGAAGAGTGGAACAACAAAACATATTGTTCTACAGAGAAAAATCTAATCTTCACCATTCCTTCTCCTCATGAAGAGACTATAAATAGAAAATTAGTAAATCATCATGAATAATCTGTGAAAAGAAAATATTTTCAGGGGAGATGAAAGTGACTCCTCCAGGATTCCCAAAGAAGAGGCTCCAGAAATTTCTGATTTAGAGTAATAAAATGCTTCAAGAAACACCGCTGATACAAAGTCACTCAAGTTTTCTCAAACCTCCAGCAACTTTGAAATGATGATGAAACAGACATCATGCAAGGATCAGGCTTAAATGGAGAAATAATAACTCTGCATGTGGATACATATGCATAGGTACACCAGAATCCAGACTGCAACAGACTAAAAATTCAGCCACCTACTGAAAGCTTATCAAAATTGGCGTCTAGAAAATGCTTTCAAGTCCTCTAATTGATAAAGAGAGCATTCACGTTCAGAGATTATGGCTGTTCTAGGCTTAAGAATGACAACCTTTTTTTTTTTTTTTAAATAATTACTTTAAGCCGGACAGTGATGGTGCATACCTTTCATTGCAGCATTTGGAAGGGAGAGGCTGGTAGATGTCTGAGTTTGAGGCCAGTCTGATCTACAGAGAGAGTTCCAGGACAACCAAGACTACACAGAAACCCTTCTTGAAAAACATTAAAAAAAAGAATTATTATTTGGGGGGGAAGGATACATATCACTGTACATGAATGGAGGTCATAATTCAGCTTTGGGGAATGTGTTCATTCTCTCCACCTTTGCATAGGTTCTAGGCATCAAATTCAGGTAGTCACACTTGCATGGAATTTACCCATTGAGCCATCTTGCCAGCCTACATGTTTTTTAGGTGATAGCAAGAGACACATTTGAAGTGCAGGTTACTCTAACCCACATATCCCCTCTGTAGGGATTTAGCCCAAGACAATACAAGCTCAGTTTTCTGCCTACAGTAAACTGTCTTTCATTCTCTGGCATCATGAGATAAATATTTCACATTAAACAAGATTTCAACAATCCCTTTGAGGATAGCCTCAAAAGAGAGTTGAGCATACTGATCTTCCAAACGTTCTACAAATGATTGCTTCAAGGTTTGATGAATACCAGTTTTGATGGTGCCACACGATGCCTAGCTTAGTAAAGCAGGGGAAATTCTGTCCCCCCCCCCTCGCACCAGAGAGAAAATAAAGTTAATTTTATTTAGCACACATTTGTAGAGTTTACAATTATTTTATCTATATCTTTCCAAGCAATACAAGCTTATTTTTTTCAATCATCCATGAAAAACTAACAAAGAGAGCTCATATCCCAGATCATAAAACAAATGTCAACAAAATTGAAAGAACTGAAATCATGCAGAATATATTCTCTGACAACAGTGGAAGCAAACTAGAAACTGATGAGGATGCTCAAACTCTTGGAAATCAAACAATATACATCTAAACAACATATGGGTTAGAGAAAACTACAAAAAACAAACAAACAAACAAAAAACATATAGACCTGAGTAAAATTTCAAATACATCCTTTAATATATGGGATAATAGAAATTAAAGAAAAAGATGCCATGAATGAGTGCAAGTAAACAGATACATGGGATGGAGAAAAGGAAGGAGGGAATTATGTAATTTTGCTATAATTTTAAAATATTATAAAAAATTAAAAAAAAATACATGCCAGGCTTAGCAGTACAGGTCTGTCATCTCAGCTTCTACTTGCAGGCTATAAGAGAATGAAGAGTTCCAGGCCTATTTGAATTACGGTGAGTAAAAGGCCAGCCTGAGCAGCTGGTAAAAATAGGCCAGGTGGTGGTGGTGTACACTTTTAATCCCAGCACTCGGGAGGCAGAGGCAGGCAGATCTCTGTGAGCTTGAGGCCAGTCTGGTCTACAAAGTAAGTCTAGGTCAGCCAGGGCTACACAAAGAAACCCTGTGTCAAAAAAAAAAAACAAAAACAAAACAAAAACTAGGTAGCTTACTTACATGTGTTAGGCCCCGGGTCCAATCACCAATATTAGGAAACAACAGAAGTGGGAGGGAGGGAAGAGGGAAAACTAGGCAGCCAAAGCATAGCTGAGAATAATTTATAGTAAAATGCTTACACCGGAAGAGTAAACTGCCCAAAGTCCAACCTCTTGAACTGTAAAAATTTAATTCTTGCTATTTATCAACCACCAAATATAGTACTTTGTTACAGCTACCCAAACCACAGTACTAAAACTTTAGAAAATAAAATTTAATTCATGGGTTTTAAATTTTCCAAATTTTATTTACTTTTATTTTATGCATATGAGTATTTTTTCCTACAAATATGTCTGTGTACTAAGGGCATGCAATGCCCGTGGAGGTTAGAGAAGGACATAAGATATTCTGGAACTAGAGTTACAGGTAGCTGTTAGTTTACATGTGAGTGCTGGGAAATGAATCCAGGCACTCTGGAAAAGCAGCCACAACTCTTACCTACTGAGCCATCTCTCTAGCCTCATGGAATTCATCATTCTATTAAAGTTCAAAATATGTAATTCCCAGCCCAGAAAAGTTTACTGAAGAGCACCACAAACCACTGAAAAATTAACATGAATCTTATACAGTCTCTCCAGAAAATAGAAGGAATGTTTCCCAAATCATTTTGGCTGTTATTATCTTGACAGCAAAACCCAGACAAAAACAGTACAAATAAAAATCATAGACAGGAGCTGGATAGATGGCTCAGAGGTTAAGAGAACTGGCTACTCTTCCAGAGGTCCAGAGTTCAATTCCCAGCACACACATGATAGCTCACAAGTATCTATAATGGAATCTGATGCCCTCTTCTGGCATGCATGTGTGCATGTATCTCAGCATCCACTCATACATTAAAAAATACACTAATAAGCCAGGCATGGTAGTACACACACCTTTAATCCCAACATTCAGGGAGGCAGAAGAAGGCAGAACTTTGTGAGTTTGAGGCCAGCCTGGTCTACAAAGTGAGTCCAGGACAGCCAAGGTTAACCAGAGAAATCCTGTGTCTCAAAAAAAAATTACACAAAAATAATTTTTAAAAAAGAAACATTAAAAATGCAAACTTATGAGAAACCTTTGGGCAGAGTGCAGGGAATCTTAGGAAAGAAGTGGGAAACAGTAAGATCTAGAGAGGACAGGAACTCTACAAGGAGAGCAACAGAACAAAAAAATCTGAGCACAATGGTCTTTCCTGAGATTGATACTCCAACCAAGGACTATGCATGGAGATAAACTAAGACCCCTGCACAGATGTAGCCCATGGCAGTTCAGTATCCAAGTGGGTTCCATTGTAATAGGAACAGGGACTGTCTCTGACATGAACTGATTGGCCTGCTCTTTAATTACCTCCCCCTGAGGGGAAAGCAGCATTACCAAGCCACAGAAGAGGACAAGGAACCCACTCCTGATGAGAACTAATTGACTAGGATCAGAAGGAAGGAAAAGAAGACCTCCCCTATCAGTGGACTTGGGGAGGGGCATGCATGCAGAGGGTGCAGGAAGGGAGGGATTGGGACGGGAGGAGGGAGAGAACCACAGGAGGGATACAGAGTGAATAAAGTGTAATTAATAAAGAAAAAAATGCAGATCGATATCACTCATGAATTTAGATGCAAAAATCCATTAGAAAAGGTGAAAAAATTGAATGTAACAATATAAAAAAGTTAGACACCTTATAAGATTTTTTAAAAATCAACCTTTATTTCCTCACAATTGTAAATACATCTTTAACCCAATCAAAAAGGAAGCAATATTGCCAAGATCTCAACCTACTTAAATTCTGTTCATAAAGTGCAGATGTTCTCACTCATGCCTCCTTTGCGATTCCTCCAAATTGCAGAAGTATACTTTATGGGATAGAAACAGAAATAAAGCAACAGCTCAAATGGTTAGGATTGCAGAAGGAAAAAAAATCAAATGACTAAATATGCATATTTCTGACTCTATTACTGGTATTGGGAAAAACAAATCTTAAGGTTATCTGATATTAATAAAAGAGAAAGAGCAAGGTAAAAGGGATGGTCCATGAATGACTTACTTCTGCATGAAGATTTGTTTTTGGTGTTTTTTTTTTTTTTTCTCCAAGAAAACTATATTTTAAATAAGCCCAAACAGTTACCAGCAAAATTGATGTGAATCCTCTCAGCAATGCTGGGAGCCTAGACTTAAAATGGGGAATGAAATCAGAAGCAGGTGAATTACAAACTGGCCAATATATCATGAACGGATGGGTAACAAAAGGTGATGAGAAAAGATGACTCTCTCTTTCTCTTATTTTTCATTACTATTTAAGCTGCCAGAATAATGTTTCCTTCACAAAGGAAATCTTAAAGAAAGGTAGTGTTTGCCAAATGAAAATTCTCACAAGAATGTACAAAGCTAATCGGTGGTGCTGCTTTTACACCAGCCATCAATTAGTGTCAGGAAGCAGGAGGAAAAAAAGCTTCCATTTTCGCATTTATTATATACAGCTGGATGAACACAAAATCCAAAGCTCAAAGTTTACAAACACATGAAATATACAAAAGCCCGTGGATACAGAATTACAAGATGAAGTGGTAAATGTGAATGGTGTAATTGTCCTGCAGATGAAATCTGTGCTCTCTTTAAAAAAGCATCCTTCTCATGATATAAAGAAAGAAGCCAGTCTTATCCTGACTACAGAGCCAAGACCTCTTCGTCTTTATAGATTCAGAACAAAGCATGAAACATCCCTCTATATTTTATTTTTAGGACATTCATACTCTGGCCTTGGACTTGCAGCTGTGTTTTCATAAGAGCCACAGGGAAAGTGCTCATGAAGGAACACACTCCTAAGTATTAGCAAAGAACACAGTTATGTTTTGGCTAAGTTTAAGGCAATGACAATACTGGAAATATAAGGCAGAGGCATTTTCATAACAAATGGATGTCTACTACACTATCACTGCCAGAGGACAAAGGATATACGTGAAGTGAAATGCACTAGCCTTTCTAAAAAGCACAACTTGCCACAGTATATCTGACACTGTGACATAGAAAATGCTTGAAGATAGTCACTAATCTGCTAGGAATGCAAAGGAATATAAATGTTTCTTTCACTTGGTCTCTAACATACCAATGCTAATGGCATTCATTACTCTTTTCCTCTCATCCTCTCCACCTCAAGTCTCTTTATGTCTCTCTCGTATAATCTCCCCATATTATCACAAGCATAGGAAAACGTGGAATTGCTGCTTTAGATGATCTAATATGCCATTATAACAGTATGAGAGTGTGAGTGTGCCTGTCTGTGTGTGTCACCACAGTGCCTTGAATAGTTCAGGACTAACACCAGCAAAGTACTTGGACCTTTCTTTTTTTAAACTGCTTTACTTATTTGTGTACATGTATGTGTATAGGCACATTTGCCACAGCTCATGTGTGGAGGTCAGAGGACAACCTACAGGAGTCAGCTCTGTCCTTCAAACACATGGGTCCCCTGGATCAAACTCAGATCTATCAAGCATGGCAGCATGCATCTTTACCTGTTCAGCCATCTTGTCATCCTTAGGAGGATTCTAAAATAAACTCCTTTTTCTATGTGAGCACATAAAAGTGGTTGCTGCATTAACTGAATGGATTATAAAAAAGATTTAAAGATCTAAAACTAATAAGTTCTTTACGTATATAGTTTTGTGACTTGGATATTGTAGGACCAAAGCATATAATAAAAATGCCGAACACTGCTGGATTCTAGAAAACAAGAAATCATTTAAGAAAAAGAATCTGGAAAATGAAAAGTCACAATCTAAAAATATTTCAAAATTAAAATCAAAGTAGAGATGACTCTTGTTTGATCTTGTTTGCTTCTAAACTGGAAGACAGGTTTTCAAACCAAAAAGAAAAAATAAAACAAGCTTGTATATGAATAAAATTATAATCTTAGCATAAATTAAAGACAATTAATACAGGAATATACAGAAACCACTATCATATACAAGTCCTTTGTGATCATGCATAAAAATTAACAAATTGGATTCGGCAAGATGGCAGTGCAGGGACCACTCTAGTTCTGACCGGCAGCACAGCAGGATTGGCACAGTGACCAGCAGTCAGAACTTGCAGCGTTAAAACACAAGTGATTGTGTTTCCCAGGTGAGAGGATAACCCACTGTGGGGGATTCAATCAGCTTTTAACTCACCCAGCTAATCTGTGGAAGAGATCCCGGTTCCACCAGGTGCTTGATCACTAGCCCAGAGCCACACCCCAGGGTGCTCTGATCACTGTCCCAGACTGAACTGTGCGCACCACAACATCAGAGACTGTGAATTCCAGTCGAGAGATAACCCCACGGTGCAAGAAATGATTGGGACCGACCTTAGGTCACCCAGACATCCCCTGGAAAAGACTTGGGGTTCTACAGGTACCCAGGAGCCAGCCCGGAGCCAGAGCCAGGGACCCAAGCGCCTGCAGAAAGTCCTGCCTACACCTGACTTTCTGCCCCAGATAGAACTGTGGGCCTCAGGGCACTAGAGACTGAGTTTCTCTGTCGGGTGCAAACCCACAGGGAGGGGAATGGCTGGTCTGATCTCAGCACTCAGCCAATACCACCACCCCGAAAAGGTCTTGGAAAAAATTACTCAGTTTCAGCAGACTCTCAGGCACCCAATCCCCAGAAACACAGAAAGGCAGAGCCATGTAAGTCTGTGCCTGTGGGTTCTACTCACAATCACAGACAGAAAGGCTGTCCAGAAAGCAAAGACTGGGTCAGGAGGAAACCATACAGCGGGGGTGGGGTGGTGGTGGGGGGTGTTGGGTTAATCAGGCCCAACTCTCAGGATACCCAGCTCCAAAAGACTTTCTGGATTCAGGCAGACTCTAGGCTCTAGCCTTTTACTGCAGGCATGAGCTCTGTGCTCACCCGACATTATTGAGTACCGCTAGGGTACTGGGGCACACAGCTGTATCCTCAGACCTACAAAAGCCAGAGAGCCATTACAGCAGCCCTCAGATAATGCTCCAAGGATCAACCATTTATCCCTAGCTAAACTGACAAAACTGTGGGAATCCCTGGTTCTTCAAGAGGGCTGCACCCAACAATTATACCTTAAGAGCAAACAGCTGCTGCTCACTAAATGCAGAGAAAAAACCCAGCAGCAGGGTAGCCATCACCAGGACCTCTCCTGATGAGAGCAGAGCCTTCCTGAAAACCACAGTTACCACACATTTCCATACACCTGAAGTGAACTGTGACAATTCCTGAGAAGCACCACCATTCAGTTGATCATACCTACAAAGCAGAGGAGAAATTCAGAATCCTACCAAGTGGATTTTCCCCACCCCAGGACCCAGCAGTCACCAGAAATTAACAGACAACACCTGTGACAGAGAGATGGGTAGAGGCCAGCAAAAAGGCACAACCAACAAAAGGCAAAGCAATATGGCATCCCCAGAACCCAGCTATCCAGGGACAAGTAGCCCTGGACACCCTAACATAAGTGAAATTCAAGAAGATGACCTTACATCTATGCTTATGAAGAGGTTAATGGAGGAAGCAAATAAAATGCATAAAGACCTATAGGAAGATAAACTCAAACAAATTATGATCATCCATAAAGAAATACAGGAAGATGCAGCGAAACAGCTTGTGGCGTTCAGAGAGGAAATGATTAAATCACTGAAGGAAATAAAAGAAACAGAGGAATGTTCAAACAGCTGAAGGAATTGAAAGAAAAACAGGAAAATAGTCAGACAGGTGAAGGAAATCAACAAAACAGCTCAAGATCTGAAGATAGAATTGGAAGAATTAAAGAAAACACAAATGGAGGAAATCATGGAGAAGGAGAACCTAGGAAAGAAAACAGGAACTACAGAGGTAAGCATAACCAACAGATTACAAGAGATGGAAGAAAGAATCTCAGGTGTAGAAGATACAGTGGAGGAAATTGATGTATCCGTCTAAGAAAATAATAAATCTAAAAAATTCCATCCAAGAAATCCAAGACAACATAAAAAGACAAAACCTAAGAATAATAGGAATAGAGGAAAAAGAAGATTCCCTCCTCCAAGGCCCAGAAAATATTTTCAACAAAATCATTGAAGAAAATTTCCCCAACTTAAAGGGGAGGCCTATAAGAATACAAGAGGCCTACAGAACACCTAATAAACACCTAATAAATTAGACCAGAAAAAGAAAAGCCTCCTGTAACATAATAATCATAACAGTAAGTACAGAGAACAAAGAAAAAAAGTACTAAAAGCTGCAAGGGAAAAAGGCCAAGTAACATATAATGGCAAACCCATCAGAATCACACCTGACTTCGCAACAGAAACTATGAAAGCCAGAAGAGCCTGGACATCATGCAGACCCTAAGAGAACACAGATGTCAGCCTAGGCTACTGTATACAGCAAAACTCTCAGTCCTCATAGACGGAGAAAACAAGATATTCAACGACAAAAACAAATTTCAACAATACCTACAAACAAATCCAGAAGATACTAGAAGGAAAAATACAACCCAAGAAAACTAACTACTTTCAAGAAAACACAGGAAATAAATAACCTCACTACAGCAAAACCAAAAGTAGCCAAACACACAAACACACTACCATAGCCAACATTGAAATCAAAGGATCTAACAGCCACTGGTCATTAATCTCTCTCAACATCAATGGACTCAATTCTCCAATAAAAAGACACAGACTAACAGAATGGATGCATAAACAAGACCCAGCAATCTGTTGCATACAAGAAACACACCTAAGGCACAAAAATAGACATTACCTGAGGGTAAAGGGCTGGAAGACGGTTTTCCAAGCAAATGGACCCAAGAAGCAAGCAGGAGTAGCCATTCCAATAGCTAATAAAGTAGATTTTCAACCAAAATTAATCAAAAGAGATAGAGAAGGACACTTCATACTCATCAAGGGAAAAATCCACCAGGAAGATATCACAATCCTGAACATCTATGCCCCAAATGCAAGGGCACCCACATTTGTAAAAGAAACTTTAATAAAATTTAAACCACACATAGACCCCCACACATTAATAGTGGGAGACTTCAACACCCCACTCTCAACAATGGACTGGTCAACAACACAGAAATTAAACAAAGAAAAAATAACTCTGATATAGGTCATGAATCAAATGGACATCTGCAGAACCTTTCACCCAAACATAAAAGAATTTACCTTCTTCTCAGAACCTCATGGAACCTTCTGCAAAATAGACCATATAGTTGGTCCCAAACCAAGACTCAACAGATACAAGAAGACTGAAATAATCCCTTGTATCCTATCTGATCACCATGGACTAAAGCTGAACCTCAATGACAAAAATATCAAAAGGCCTACACACACATGGAAACTGAACTTGTTAATAAATGACAGCTGGGTCAGAGGAGAGATAAAGAAAGAAATTAAATACTTCCTAGAATTCAATGAAAATGAAGGCACAACATACCCAAACTTGAAAACAAACAATGAAAAAACAAATGAAAAACAATGAAAAAATGAAAAAAAAAAACAATGAAAGCAGTGCTAAGAGGAAAGTTCATAACACTAAGTACCTTCAAGAAAATTCAAAACATCTCATTCAAGCAACTTAATGGCTCACTTAAAAGCCCTAGAAAAGAAAGCAAACACACCAAAGAGGAGTAGATGGCTGGAAATAATGAAACTCAGGCCTGAAATCAATAAATTAGAAAGAAATAAAATAATTCAAAGGATCAATGAAACTAGAAAGCTGGTTCTTTGAGAAAATCAACAAGATAGGCAAACCCTTAGCCAAACTAACTAAAAGGCAGATAGAAACTATCCAAATCAACAAAATCAGAAACGAAAAGGGGGACATAACCACAGACACTGAAGAAATCCAAACAATAGTAAGGTCTTACTTCCAAAGTCTATATGCCACAAAATTTGAAAATCTAAATGAAATGGACAATTTTCTTGACCGATTCTACATGCCAAAGATAAATCAAGAGCAGGTAAACCAATTAAATAGTCCTATATCCCCTAAGGAAATAGAAGCTGTCATCAAAAGTCTACCATGCCAAAAAAGCCCAGGGCCAGATGGTTTCAGCACAGAGTTCTACCAGACTTTCAAAGAAGAGCAAACACCAATACTCTTCAAACTATTCCACAAAATGGAAACAGAAGGAACATTACCAAACTCATTCTATGAAGCCACAGGCATCTTGGTACCTAAACCTCACAGAGACCCAACAAAGAAAGAGAATTTCAGGCCAATCGACCTCATGATCATTGATGCAAAAATACTCAACAAAATAATTGCAAACCGAATCCAAGAACACATCAAAGGTATCATTCACTACAACCAAGTAGACTTCATCCCAGGCATACAGGGTGGTTCAATATATGGAAATCCATCAATGTGATCCACCACATAAACAAACTAAAGGAGAAAAAAACACATAATCATCTCCTTAGATGCTGAAAAGGCATTCAACAAAATCCAACATCCATTCATGTTTAAAGTCTTGGAGAGATCAGGGATGCATGGCACATACCTGAACATAGGAAAGGCAATATACAGCAAGCCTATAACCAATATCAAACTCAATGGAGAGAAACTTAAATCAGTCCCAACATTGTTCTTGAAGTCCTTCCTAGAGCAATAAGATAACTGAAGGAGATCAAGGGGATACAAATTAGAAAGGAAGAAATCAAAGTATCACTATTTGCAGATGATATGATAGTATATTTGAGTGACCCCAAAAATTCTACCAGGGAACTTCTACAGCTGATTAACACCTTCAGCAAAGTGGCTGGATACAAAATTAACTAAAAAAAATCAGTAGCCCTCCTGTATACAAAAGACAAAAGGGCTGAGAAAGAAATTAGGAAAACATCACCCTTCATAATACCCACAAAGGACATAAAGTACCTTGGTATGAACCTAACCAAGCAAGTCAAAGACTTGTATGAAAAAAATTTCCAGTCTCTGAAGAATTAGAAGAAGATATCAGAAGATGGAAAGATCTCCCACGTTCATGGCTTGGCAGGATTAATATAGTGAAAATGGCCATCTTACCAAAAGCAATCTACAGATTCAGTGCAATTCCCATCAAATTACCAACACAATTCTTTACAGACCTTGAAAGAAAAATTCTCACCTTCATATGGAACAACAAGAAACCCAGAATTGCTAAAACAATTCTCTACAGTAAAAGATCTTCAGGAGGTATCTCCATCCCTGATCTCAAGCTGTACTATAGAGTAACAATATTAAAAACTACATGGTACTGGCATAGAAACAGACTGGTGGATCAATGGAATCGAATAGAAGACCCTGACATAAATCTACAAATTTTTGACAAAGATGCCAAATCCATTCAATGGAAAAAAGACAGCATCTTCAACAAATGGTGCTGGTCTAACTGGATGTCTACATGTAGAAAAATGCAAATAGATACTTACCACCCTGCACAAAATTAAAGTCCAAGTAGTTCAAAGATCTCAACATAAAACCAGACATACTAAACCACGTAAAAGAAAAAGTGAGGAAGAGCCTTGAACTCATTGGCACCGGAGACAACTTCCTGAACAGAACACCAACATCACAGGCTCTAAGAGCAACAATCAATAAATGGGACCTCATGAAACTGAAAAGCTTCTGTAAAGGAAAGGACACTTTCCTCAGAACAAAACAGACAGCCTACAGATTGGGAAAGGATCTTCACCAACCCTATATTTGACAGAGGGCTAATATCCAGTATATATAAAGAAGTAAAGAATTAAACAGCAAAAAATCAAGTAATCCAATTAAAAAATGGGGTACGGAGCTAAACAGAGAATTCTCTGCAGAGGAATATAGAATGGCAGAGAAACACTTAAAGAATTGCTCAACCTCATTAGCCATCAGGGAAATACAAATCAAAACAACCCTAAGATTTCATCTTACACCCTTCCGAATGGCTAAGATCAAAAACTCAAGAGACAACACATGTTGGAAAGGTTGTGGAGAAAGGGGAACCCTCCTCCACTGCTGGTGGGAATGTAAACTTGTACAACCACTCTGAAAAGCAATCTGGTGCTTTCTCAGACAACTAGGAAGAGCGCTTCCTCAAGATCCAGCTATACCACTCCTAGGCATATACCTTAAAGAGTCTCAAGTACACATAAGGACATTTGCTCAACCATGTTTGTAACAGTCTTATTTGTAATAGCCAGAAGCTAGAAACAGCCCTGATGCCCCTCAGTGGAGGAATGGACGCACAAATTGTGGTATATCTACACAATGGAATATTACTCAGCAATAAAAAACAAGGAAATCATGAAATTTGCAGGTACATGATGGGATCTGGAAAAGATTATCCTGGGTGAGCTATCTAAGAAGCAGAAAGATGCACACAGTATATACTCACTCATATAGACATATAATATAGGATAAACCTACTAAAATCTGTACACCTAAAGAAACTAATCAAGAGGGAGGACTCTTGCTAAAATGCTCAATTCCTATCCAGAAAGGCAAAGAGGATGGACATCAGAAGAAGGAGAAAAGAGGTAACAAGTCAGGAGCCTGACACAGAGGACCTCTGAAAGCTTCTGCCCTGAAGACTATCAATGCAGATGCTGAGACTTATGGGCAACCTTTGGGCAGAGTGCAGAGAATCTCAGGAAAGAAGTGGGAAACAGTAAGATTTAGAGAGGACAGGAACTCCACAAGGAGAGCAACAGAACAAAAAAACAAAACAAAACAAAACAAACAAACAAAACAAAAAACAAAAAACAAAAAGAAACTGAGCACAGGGGTCTTTCCTGAGACTGATACTCCAACCAAGGATAAGCATGGAGATAACCTAAGATCCCTGCACAGATGTAGCCCATGGCAGTTCAGTATCCAAGTGGTTTCCATTGTAATAGGAACAGGGACTGTCTCTGACATGAACTGATTGGCCTGCTCTTTAATTACTTCCCCTGAGGGGGAAGCAGCATTACCAGGCCACAGAAGAAGGCAATGCAGCCACTCCTGATGAGATCTAATTGACTAGGATGAGAAGGAAGTAAAAGAAGACCCCCCCATCAGTGGACTTGGGGAGGGGCATTCATGCAGAGGGTGGAGGAAGGGAGGGATTGGGACAGGAGGGAGGGAACCACAGTGGAGATACAAAGTGAATAAAATGTAATTAATAAAGAATAAAATTAACAAATCACTAAGCTATGAGAAAAAGTTTAAATATGACTTTTTAGCCTCACTCTCTATATCATTACCAGTACCTTCTCAGGAAATATCTATGCAACAATAATTTTTAAAACAAAGAATAGAATACTTTTTTCCTCTGCTTTTCTCCAGAAATAACTGGTACCATACATAACCATTTGCGGCATAAAACTTTGTTTTGTCCTTTTTTATTCTGATGCTTACTTGGCAACAATAGAGGCAAGGCTGCCATACACAAAAGTTTTCCAGACATCTCACGGCTTTAAGTAGAAATTTTCTGATGCTAAAAAAAAAAAAAAAATACAAATCAGAACAGGTCACAAGAACGAAGAGAACATTTATTAACACTTGAGTATATGATTTCAATCAACAAAACTGGTAAATAAAAAAAAGGGGGGGGGAGGATAGAAACCACTAAGTGGAATGAGAAAAAATGGCCAGTCCTATGTGCTGGATGATCATGAGTTTGTTCTTTAATGTCATTCTGGAGGGTGGGTCTACAATCACTCCAAAAATCAACATATGCTCTTCATTCTAATTTTACACTCTTTCCCACCCAAAGACACTTCAGCCCATCCAGTATACCCATCTTTGACATTCAACTAGACAATCATGTGTCAAAGAAACTGTAACTCAAGTTACCTAGGCCAAGGCATCTTATAGAAGCAGTTCATGGTATTCAGTTAGCTTGATTCAGGCAGGAAGCACAAGGTCCCAACATTACCTCCTAATGTCCTCAGTCTTCTCAGCTCTCCACTGGAATTTATCATATCAATTCTAGGAAATAAGCTGGCTCTATACCAAACCAGCTACACTGAGACCCAGAGCAAGCTAAGCAGCAATTCACCTTATGTCTGTTCCTGGAGAAATGACAGCAATGTGGCTATATCACACTTCTGACATTAAACATCACCCATCCAGTGATCTCTTCTTCCCTACCCCTCAACCTTAAAAACATAGCCAAGTACTATTATTCTATGTTCTAATTCTTTAATTATGTATTTCTGCTCCTACCCCCTTTTTAATTCTTCCCCATCAAATCTGTCTTAGATCTGTTATCTTAAATATCCTCAGTTTTGCAGGGCAGTGGTGGTGCATACCTTTAATCCCAACAATCAGAAGGCAGATCTCCTAGTCTGAGGTTAGCCTGGTTCATAGATGTCTGTTTCAGGGCCAGGGGTTACTTCAGTTTTATTCTTTTTCTGCTACTTTCCTCTCCTTTACTTTTGGATTTGTTTTTTCACAACTCTAGCATCTAGGCATATATCTGTCAAACTGTAACTTGTACCAGAGTCATCTAAATGGTATATTAAAAACATGGATGGCTGATCCTCTCCAAGAGTTTCTGATTGACCTGAGAATCTGTACATTCTCAAAGAATACCGATGCCTCTCCCCTTAAAAACTAGTATTGCAGGCATCACCTACTAAATCCTGTTCCACTTTGAAATACTACTTTTTATTAACAGACTCTCATATTTTCTTGAAATATTTCTTTTTCAGGGATTCAGAGTATGTATACTTCCCGAGTTCAAAAGGGTTTAGAGTCAAAAAGGAACACTCTGAAATCACATCCTCTAAAGTCAATTCAGATCTTGACTCGCACTTACTAGTTGTGGCTCTGGGAAAGTTATTCAATCTTTTCTGCCTCCATTTTCTGAAAATGATAAAATAAAAATTCATGTCATAGGATTGTTGTGTTATATATAAATCATACATATTTAACACCTACCAAAATCTGGGAAACATGGCTCAGTAAGTTAGTTAATTATCATTACTACATGGCTGATTTTATACCTTAGTAGATAGTATTTGCTGTCCATGTTCCCCTTGCCAGTTTGGGTTAGTACCTAGGAGCCAGTCTGCTCTTAAACAGGGTTTTGATTTATTTTCACAAAACTAATTGTCTGAAACAAAGCAAAGAGCAATTTTCCAGAGAGGCTAGAAAGAATGCAGATAAATGTCTTAGTTACACACTACAAAAATAATTGTGGAAACTCCCTTCTAAATACAGTACATATTGCATACATGAGAGATAACCCTATAGAAAGTAAGTTCATTAAAACTCTAAAAAGCAAAGTAGAAATTGATAGAACAAATAGGACTATGACATACCTCCCGAGTTTATAAGAAAAATAAATTTTAAACCAGACATAAAGGCACATGCCCGTAATTACAGCACATGGGAAACAAACAAGAATCAGTAATTCAAAGTCACCCTTTGCTACATAGGAAATCTGAGACCAGCCTGGTCTACATAAGATCCTGTTCTCCAAAAGAATGCACAAAAAGAAAAAAATGGAAAAAAAATTACTCTCTGGTGTCAAATTACGATTCAGGTGATATTTCAGATGTCTGCTGTGCTTCTGCTTCAAACTTTCCCTTTACAACTTCATGCATACTTTCTCAGTACAGAAGAGAAAATAAAACTCAAAAACAAACCTCTACCAACTTCAGTTGGTACCCAATGTTTTAAAAACATTTAGTATTTTGTCATTATTTTTATTTCATGTGTATGAGTGTCGGCATGTATGTCTCTGCACCACATGTATGCCTGGTGACCGCAGAAGCCAGAAGAGTGTGTTTAATCCCCTGGAACTGGTTACAGAAGATTGTGAGCTGCTATGTGGGTACTGGGACTTGAACCAGGATAAGAGCAGCTAATACTCTTTTTGTTTGTTTGTTCCAAGACAGGGTTTTCTCTGTGTAGCCTTCGCTGTCCTGGACTTGCTTTGTGCACCAGGCTAGCCCCAAACTCAGAAATGCACCTGCCTCTGTCTCCCTGAGTGCTGGGATGATAGGCATGTTCCACCTCACCGGCTGCAGCTAATACTCTTAACAGCAGACCGTCTCTCTAGCCCCTTACTCAATCTTGTAATAAGGAAAATGTGTTTAGAGTGCAGAAGCAATAATGACTTACTGAAAGTTGGAGATAAAGTCACACTAGGAAGCAGAAATATTAGCCATTGGATCTTAGGTCAGGTAGTCCAGGGGTTCCCCCATGAAATGTTCACAATTCAGAGTTGATAGAAAAAAAAATCTAGGGCCACCTTTTATTTTTTTTTTTTTCAGCTAAAAGTATGTCATTTAAACAGCCATTAAGTCATTATCTCTGGAGCACTGACAAATCACCTTTCTTATATAAAATGATTAACTGTAGTTGCTATTTGATAATATTTAGTGTCTTTATTTGGTAAAATAAGCATGATGATCTTTATCTCTAATTTTTCCACTATACTTTCATTTAAATTTCACTAACCCATAAAATTGTACAAGCCTATAAGATGACTGACCAAGACCACACTGTCTCTTATATGACCCTCCCTGGTCACATCAGATGGTCAAATCTTTCACTCCAATGTTAGAAATGAAAGTCATAAAAGAAATTCTGTATTTCACCTTTGATTAGAATTTATACTGCCTTTCTTCACACTAGAACAATTTGGAGGCAGACTGAACAAATGTATCCCCCACTCCCAAAGAAGCCCTTCAACTGTTTAGTCAGTTTTCATGTCTCTACATTTTCTCTTTCTCATGCTAAATAGTCTCAATAATTTTCTTCATTCTATGTTTTAATTCAGTTACTGTAGCTGAAAACTGCTGTTTCTTTTGAGAGGCATATCACCCAACTGAAACATTAAAATTCCAGCAAATACCAGCTTTTACATAAGGCTGTATCTATGTATCCAAGTTATAACCCCCTGCATTTTTTTTTTTTGAGAAATCACTTTTCAACATCTTAAAATCAGGCATAAAATAATGACTAGGGTGAGTTTATTTTCTTGTTGTCCTTGTCCTGCCTCTTCACCTCTTAAATAGCTAAAATTCCCCCCCCAAAAAAAATACCATACTTCACAAACCTTTTTTTTTTTTTTCTTTCTTTTTCTTCGAGACAGATTTTCTCTGTGTAGCCTTGGCAGTCTTGGATTCACTTTGTGGACCAGGCTGGCCTCCAACTCACAGTGATCTGCCTGAGTCTGCCTTCCTGAATGCTGGGATTAAAGGCATGTGTCATGACACCCAGCCACAAGACTTTTCATAACCTCATAGCAGCTAGTATAGAATAATTACAAACATATCAAATAGCTGCCTTATGTATGCAACCTGTATATTACCTGTAATTACAAAAGAAGCCAAAAAAGCCATTTGCTGAACTTGGATAATACTATGTACCTTATACAATACTCTCCCGATGTCCAGACTCTTTACATATAAACTCTCGCCTCTTGTTTTTGTTGCAGAGAATTGCTTTGTAAAGCATACAAACTTCTCATAAAGTTGTTTTGACTTGTGGAGGCTAACCTCAGTTTTGGATGAAAGAACAGAAGTCATATCTAATTAGCAATATAAATACAGTACTCTAAATGTTTTTATTATATAAGGAAGCAAGTGAAATCTGCCTTCATTATTTGCACCTTTATTCATAAGATGGATTCTGATCATGGAAATCTTGATAGCATAACAATATCCTAATAGCCCCCACACTTACTTCAAAATCTGATCAGGAAATTCTGGCCGACCTTCTTGGTTTCTCTTCTAAGAAAGACTAGGTATTAGAGATTCTCATGTTCAGAGGATAGCAATAGGGAACCTAAAATTATGTGTTAAAGACATATTAAATTGTAAAAGGAACTTTTATTCCCCTGTTTTAGTTGTTGTCTAGAAGGCTTACTGCCTCCATCTTCTAACCTAAGCCTCTAGGTTAGGAGTAGCTTCTAGCCTCCATGCAATCTAATGTACAGAATGTTTTCCACCTCTGAGACTTACTGCTTAATAAGCTCACCCTTTCTCGTTCTTTCTGAACTCTTGACTGGCTGGTTCAACTCAGCTTTTCTGGCTTAAACCCATTTGCCAGCTGACTTATTCAATCTGGCTTTTCTCTCAGCCTCTGAATTGCTTTTTTTGACCTTAAACTAACTCAAGCAACTTTTCTAATCTCCTGGCTCCTTCTCATTCTATGGCTTGTTCTGTCTTCACCTGGTAGCTTTGGTTGAGTCACTGAGTTGAGAGGCAGTGCATTGCAGTTGAGTTCGTGGCAGTTCAGCTTGTGGAATTCGGACGCAGTTTTACCAGGAGAGTTTTACAGACAGAGGTTGAAGATGGAACAAGCCAGAGAATGAGAAGACGATTGAAGATTAGACCAAAACGCTGGAGATAGTTTGAAGCCAAGCAGAGCAATTCTGGGGCCGAGAGAGAAGCCAGATTGAATAAGTCAGCTGGGAGAGGAGTCTGAGCCAGAACAGCTAAGTTAAACCAGTGAGCCGAGAGCTCAGTAAGAACAAGAAAGGGTGAGTTTGTTAAGTAGGGGATCTCAGAGGCTGAAAACATTCTAGACCTAGGTTAAATTATACGGAGGCTAGAAGCTTCAAGGACTAGGCCTACGTTAGCAGATGGAGGCAGTAAGCCTCACAGCCAACAATTACCTCAGGAGAATAAAAGTTCCTTTTACACTAAATACTCAAACCTGCAATATGCTATGAAGATAATCGGTCATGTTTCTAAAAATCACAGCTGAGTGTGGTGGCACATGCCTTTAAACCTAGCACCCTGAGAGGCAAAAGTGGGTGCATCTCTGAGTCTGAGGCCAGCTGATCTATATAGTGAAACTCTGTCTCAAAAAAAAAACAAGCAAAAAATTTCACAGAAATTTATTCTAGCATAGACAGTATTCACCATTCCACCTATCTTTCCTCGACAATCATCTGGTAGATGAAATTAAATATTTTGTTAGAGAAAAATTAACTGTTAAACTGTATAGCAATCTTTAAGAGTAAGAGGAGCATGGAAAAGAAAACAACCAGCATGTGTGTGAATAATTTGTAAAAGCTATTGGAAGTGAGCTAACTTATTTTGACAGAGCAGACTTAGGAGCAGAGAAGGAAGACATCTGGGAGTAGTGAACAGGATTCATAAAGACAAAGGTGCAAGCACAATCGTGTTTCCAAACGGTTTGTCAGTATGGTTTGTACTGAGAAACGAAGGACACAAACGGAATACGCAATACACTTGTTGGCTGAAACAAGGGAAAGGAGAAGGTTATACTGAAAGGCTTGAAACAAGGTGTTAGAGGAAGACTAGTTCTATTAATAGACAAGTGAATTAAGGTAATAGCTTATTTTAATTAGCTACTAGGGACTACAAGCACCATGGATTGCAAACAGAAGAGGTAGGGAAATAGCTTAGGAGGGTGTGAGGTAGGCAAAAAAGGACACTCTTTGGAAATGAGGTTAAACTGTTGAAATGGAGACAAAAGAGGCTTCGTGATATAAATGAAGAACAGAAAAGAGTTGAAGTCTAGTCTAAGCATCTCTAGGGTTTGGGCAAGGAAACACTGCTAGGAAACTAAATGTCTGAGAAACAAAATCCAGTTTGATAATAGCTATGATCTCAATCAAGTAACTGAACTGCATTTTAATAGATGCATTCAGTGATTAACTTCAAGAGTTACAGGGCGATAGAAAGTGATGGGGGGAGTCTTTCAACAGCATCCCTCACACTGATGCAATGGAGGCATTTGCTTACTCCACTTACAATGACTGCCGCCGTTGCAAACTTCACTTTTAGAAAGATTAGGATTATTCCGGGAAAGATACCCATTCACCCTCTGGATAGCAGGATCTTGGCAGTTCCTTGGCTGTCAGAGCGAGTTCATAGAAGTGCGGCGCCCTCTAAGGCGCACGGAGGAAGCAGGGCTCAATCAAAAAAGTAAAGCCGCTGAAGCAGGAAGAATGAAAGACAGGAAAAAAGGACTCAGAGACCAAGAACCGTTAAGCATCTCCAAGGCCAGGAACCAAGCCAGCCTGGCCCCGTGCGGCCTGAGGAGGCGCAACCCCTCTCCCCAACATGGAAGTCCAGGATTCCCTCACCAGCTTAAGCGCATCAGACGCCCTGGAAGCGGAGGCTCGCCCCGGAAGCATTGAGACCAACGGAAGTAATCAAGGTGTTGCCTAGGCAACAGTGGTGTAGCCATCCTAACTCCGCCCCCTTCTAACCTGAAAAGGAAGGCGCGAATGGAAAGAAACAATTAGGTTCAAAATGCCGGCATCCAGAAGGCAGTACAAAAAGTTGGGAGGCAGCCACCTGCCTTTCTGGAGCCTTCGGGAGAGGGGGCTAAGACGTGAGAAGGTGGAAATTTCTGCAGCTAATGTCCTCACCAGAAACGGCAGAGGAGGTGCCTTGTCATCCACCCACCTGGAGCTTATCAGAGACAGCAGAAGCTTCCTTTAGCCTTAAAAATGCGAGATGGTGGGAGGAGCGTCCACGTGGACGTGGTGGAGGTGGGGCAAAGGATTTAAGATAAAAGTGATTAGGATTCTTTTGGTGTTTTTGTTTTTGTTTTGCTTTGCCTTTTTTTTTTTTTTTTTTAAGAGAGAGGGTTTCTCTGTGTATCCTTAGCTCTCCTGGACTCACTTTGTAGACCATGCTGTCCTCGAACTCACAGAATCTGCCTGCTTTTGCCTCCCTGTGTCCTGGGATTGCTGGCGTGAACTACCTTGCCTGGCTTGGAAGGATTTCTTTTAACTGCTTCTGGGGTCCTTTTTCACCTATCATCGTTGCTTGGTTCAGCCTTGATATGAGGGTTTGTGTCTTGTCTTACTGTAACTTGGTATTCCATGTTTGGTTGAATCTGTGGGAGAATGGCGGGGGGGGGGGGGGGGACGGGACGGCGGAAGGAGAGGAGCTAAATGGAGAGGAGCGAGGAAAACTGCCCTGGGATGTTAATATATAAGAGAAGAATAATCTTTTTTTTTTTTAAGTGGGAGAATTTAAGAAATAAATATACGATAAAAATAAGGACTAGGAGGTGAGTTGAATTTAGAGACTGAACATAGGCTCAAAAGGAAAACAAGGAAGAAAATAAGCCTCAACTGCTGACTGTCAGACAGGAGTTGGTGGAAAATTATGCACATGCCCTGTATTTGAAGCCCAAAGACAGAAATTTAGGAACAAGTTGGAAACATAAAGGGAACCATAAAAAGTTAAAGCGAAGGAATCTGAAAATAATGGAAGAGTATACCAGTTAATCTGTACCTCACAATCATCCAGAAAAGCTTAAACACCAGCTTCGAACCTCAGTCCCCAGGGCCACTGGACAAGAAAGCCATAAACTTCTCAGTGAATCCATTAGCTAAATTAAGAGCTACCCCTATTTTTTTTTTTTAACGCATCACGGTTTCCACAATCATAGAGTTTATTGTTTACATAAGTTTAAGTCAGTGACTTCAAGGCACATGGTCCTAAGAGACTATTGAATGAATGAATGTTTTAAATTCATCTATTTCAAAAGAATCTTCCTCATCTCATTCACATCTGTGGGGTTATTTTTTTTTCCACTTAAAATTTTCTTCAGGTAGCACACATGATAATAATAGAGGACATTATGGAGTACTTAACCATTTACCAACTGTGATGCCAAGAGCTTTTTGGTTGGAACTGCTTGAATCACTTATTTTCCCTTCCTAATAACTAATAAAAGTGTGGTCATAAAAGTTATGCAGAGTTCTGTCATAACTGGCAGAATTCAGCTTTCAAGTCAAGACTGACTTGAGAGTCCAAGCTGTCTGTTAATGTCAGAAACTTCATTACTTCATAGATAAGAACCCCCCTGCATTCATTCCAAAATGTCAATTCTATAAGGCTGGAGAGATGTCTCAGCAGTTAAGAGCACTAGCTGCTCTTCTAGATAATAGGGATTCAATTCCAAAAAAACCTCAGTCCCCAAGATTTAATAAACATCTGTAAATCCAGTCTCAAAAGAGCCAATGACCTCCACTGACACCAGGCACTGATATAGTGTACAGAAATATATGTAGACAAAACACTCATACTCGTAAAATATTTGTTTAATTTTAAAAATATTAATTCTCTTTCATCTTAGACATCAACAGAGCAATCCCCTTTTAGACAAATGAGGGCTGGAAGAGTATAGTGGAGAGCCCTTATAACTTGGAAGGTTTGGACTCTCTTTAGTGACATGAATATGTGAAGCTGTGGCCTGGTTTTGTGTTTCACATCCAAATCACTAAAACTTGTAGAATTATGGTCTGTCCCTGGAACAAATCCCTATCTTAGCTTTTCTACAAGACTGTATTTTCCTACTCAGCCATTACTACCAATGCTTAATCTAATTATCAACTAGGAAAAAAAAAATAACGGCCCTTTATTTGCAAATGACTCATTTTAAAAATTCTACATGTGAGTAAAAACTAGCAATTGTTGAAACATTAGAAACATACAGTACACTAACATATTTGAACTTTGGTTGCAGACTTTCAGTTTTAGCATTCTTTAATGCTACAATACACAAAAATCTAATCCTTAACAAAGTTGGGCGTTTTCCTTATAAATTGCCTTCTATTATCTAGTCTCTCCCATAAAGACAAGTTTTTGACTATACACATTGTTTTGAGTTATTTTTTAAGTTATTATCTACTTAAAATATAAGCTTTTCAAGAGGAAATAATCATGGGATATAATCCTAACACAAATTGGAAATTCTTTGTAGACATTTGTTTAGACCCTGCCAAAACATCTCTTGCTGCTTCTAAGAGTCAGTCTCTCCCCTATCTATTTATCCTTCCTTTCAGCTTTGAGTTCTTTCCAAACTAGCACAAAGGAAAAAAGAAATTATTTAAGATTGTGTCACCTTCAAAATTGTGACCAATCTCCTTAGATTCATGGGTATTTCTAAATATTTTTCTTTTAATTAATTAATTAATATTATTTATTGTACTTTATTAATTTTGTAATCTGGCTATAGCCCCCACCTACCCTCCTCCCAGTCCCACCCATCCTCCCTCTTCTCCCCCTATGTCCGTCCTCTAGTCTACTGATAGGGAAGGAAGAGGTCTGACCTCTTCCTGATAGGCTATCTGACCCTAGCCTATCAGGACTCATCAGGGCTGGCTGCATCATCTGGCTTGGCAAGGCTGCACCCCCAAGGGAGAGGTGATCAAATAACCGGCCACTGAGTTCATGTCAGAGACAGCCTGTGATCCCCTTACTAGGATACCCACCTGGAAACTGAGGAGCCTATGGGCTTCATTTACCTCCAGGTGCAGCTACACCACTCATGGGTATATATCGGAAAGATGTTCAACCATACAACAAGGACATTTACTCAGCCATGTTCAAAGCAGCTTTATTCGTAACAGCCAGAATCTGGAAATAACCTAGATGTCCCCCAATGGAGGAATGACTACAGAAATTGTGGTACATTTACACAATAGAATACTATTCAGCAATTAAAAACAAGGAAATTATGAAATTTGCAAGCAAATGGATGGAGCTAGAAAAGATCATCCTGAGGGAGGTAACCCAGAAGCAGAAAGATATTTGGTATATACTCACTTATAAGTGGATATTAGCCACATAACATAGGATAAACATACAAAAATCTATAGTCCTAAAAGCTAAACAACAGTGATGACTCTAGGGAAGATGTTCAGTCCTCATTCAGAAGTATACACGTGGTAGACATTGAAAGCAGGAGAAGATAGGGAACAGGACAAGTGCCTACCACAAAGGGCCTCTGACAGACTTTACTGATCAGTGTATTGAAACAGATGCTGAGACTCATAGCCAAACTTTGGAGAGAGTGCATGGAACCTTATGGAATAAGGGGGAGATAGAAAGACAGGAGCTCCACAAGGAGACCAACAGAGCCAAAAACCCTGGGTCCAGGGGTCCCTGCAGAGACCAATACTCCAAAGAAGAACCATGCATGGAGAAGACCCTGAGACCCTGCTCAGATAAAGTCCATAAGCTGTTCAGTTTTCTTTTTCTTTTTTTTAAAGATTTATTAATTTAGTTTATGTATGAGTGCTATATCTGCATGTACACCAGCACACCAGAAGAGGACATCAGATCCCACTGTAGATGTTTGAGAGCCACCATGTGACTGCTGGGAATTGAACTTAGGACCTCTGGAAGAGCAGAGAGTGCTCTTTTTTTCTCTCCCTCTTTTATTTTATTTTATTTTATTTTATATTAATTACAGTTTATTCAATTTTAATTCCAGCTGTAGACCCCTCCTTCATTTCCTCCCATTCCCACCCTCCCTCCCAAATCTCCTCCCATGCCCCTCTCCAAGTACACTGATAGGGGAGGTCCTCCTCTACTTCCATCTGACCCTAGCCTATCAGATCTCATCAGGAGTGGCTGCATTGTCATCTTCTGTGACCTGGTAAGGCTGCTCCCCCCTCATGGGGAGGTGATCAAAGAGCAGGCCACTGAGTTCATGTCAGAGACAGTCCTTGTTCCCATTACTAGCGAACCCACTTGGACACTGAGATGCCATGGGGTACATCTGAGCAGGGGTTCAAGGTTATCTGAATGAATGGTCCTTGGTTGGAGTATCAGTCTCAGAAAAGACCCCTGGGCCCATATTTTTTGGTTCTGTTGCTCTCCTTGTGGAGCTCCGCAGACAGTGCTCTTAACCACTGAGCCATCTCTCCAGCCCCCTAAATCAATCTTTTTTAGTGTTTCCTATGCTTAGAGGATCAAACCCAGGACCTCACGCATGCAAGTTACTCAACCAAAACCTAATATATTCAAAACATTTTCATTTCACCTTGCAGTCAATAGATATGCTTAATGAGACAATTTAGTCTATTTTGTGGTAACTCCCTGTGTAGTTTATACGGCATTACACTTCAGATTCAGGCTAGGCAAATGTCAAGTGCCCATTAATCACATGAGGTAGGTGGCCACTGTGCAAGGCAACAGAGATCTGACTCCTTATTCCATTTGATGCATTATTGCATATCTTCTCCTAAAAGCCCCCCAAAAAGCATCTAACTCTTTACTACTTATGTGAAACCAGCTGACATTGTCAGGATTACTTGGAGATTATAATAAATTCTGATATTCAGGCTTTAGCCAAGGCTTTAGCACAGTCAGAAATCCATTTAAAAAGTGAACTGGAATCTATAACATGTAACAGAGGACCTGGTGCATATCCGTGCAGACCCTGTGCATGAAGCTTCAGTCTCTGTGAGTTCATATGAGCTTTGCTCAATTGATTTAGAGGACTTTGATTTTTTTGGTGTCCTCAATCTCCTCTAACACTTATAGTCTTTCTGCCTCCTCTTCCATAGGGTTTCCTGAGCCCTGAGGGGAGGGTTTTGATGGAGACATCTCATTTAGTGTTGAGTGTTCCAAGTTCTCTCTTACTCTCTACATAATGTCTGACTGTGAGTGTCTGTATTTGTTCACCTTTGCTTCAAGCAGTGGCAGGTATGGGTTCCATCTCATGGAATGGACCTTAAGTCAAATCAGATATTTCTCCCACAAGGTTTGTGCCACCATTGCCCTAACATGTCTTGGAAGCAGGACAGCACTGTATATAAATGGTTAGTGGCTGGATCAACTCTTGTTTCTCTTTTAAGAGCTTGTGGAATACCTTCCTGTAACAAAAACACTAAGTGCACATAGAGGTGAAGGTTCTATGTAAGCTGTGTGTAAGTTTTGTTTACAGCAATGGAGAATTGCAATCAGTTTTTGGAGAACAACATGTAGTCTTGGCAACAACCTGGGTTGTTCGGGAATTCCCATAGACCTGATTGGCCAACAACTCAATTAGATATAACCCAATCCTGGTAATTGAAGCTTCATTTGGTGACAATAGATGTCTAGTTGGGTCCCCATCTCATCTATTATTTAGCAATTTCATTTAGATTGCCTTTATATATGTATATATTTTAGTGAGTTTCTATTGCATTAGGTTTCTACACTATCCCTCAATTGACCTTTAATTTTAGCTCTCTCTTCCAATGTTCCTTCCCTCATCTCTTTCTCATTTCCCCCTCTCAAAACTTGATCCTCCTGTTCCAAACCCTCCATTCATCCTCCATGACTATTAGTTTTATTCCCTTGCCTAGGAAGATTTCTCCATTTCCTGTAGTTCCTTAATCTAAATCTATAACTAATCTCTGTGATTCTACAGACCATAGCTTGGTTAATCATTAACTTAACAGCTTATATCTTTACATAAGTGAATACATACCATATTTATCTTTCTGAGCCTTAATACATTACCCAGAATAATTATTTTTCTAGTTGATCCATTTACCCGAGATTCTCATGATTTTAGTTTTTTAATGGCATGCTAATATTCCATTATGTAAATGTACCACCTTTTCTATATCCTTTCTTCTTTTAAGGAGCATCCAGGTTGTTTACAATTTCTGGCTATTATGAATTAAATGAACATATTTAAGCAACTGTCTCTAAGGTAGAATGAAGCATCCTTTGGTTATATGCCTAAGAGTGGCATAGCTGGATCAGTTCCCATCTTCCTAAGGAACTGCCACATTGGTTTCTATAGTAGCTGTATAAAATCTTTATGCCCTCCAACAATGGATTACTTACTCCACATCCTCGCTAGAATGAGCTGTCACTTGTTTTATTGCTCTTAGTCATTCGGACAAATGTGAGATGAAATCTATAGTTTTGACTTGCATTCCCTTGATGGCTAAAGATGTTGAACATTTCCTTAATCGTTTCTCAGCCATTTTGAGTTACCTTTATTGAGAATCCTCTTTTTAAAACTGTCCCCCATTTTTAATTGGGTTATTTGTTTTTCTAATATCTACATTTCTAAGATCTTTATGTAATTTGGATGTTAGCCCTCCATCAGGTATGCAGTTGGTAAGAATCTTTTCCTATTCTGTAGGTTGCCACTTTTTCTAAATGAGTGTCCTTTTCTTACAGAAGCTTTTCAGTTTCATGAGGTCTCATTTATTAATTTTTTATCTTAGCAACTGTGCTATTGGTGTTCTCTTCAGAATGTCGTCTCTTGTGCCAGTGACTTTGAGAACAATGAGTTCATGAACATTCCCCATTTTTTTCTTCTATCAGGTTCAGTGTGTCTGGTTTTATGTTGAGGTATTTGATCCAATTGGATTTGACTTTTGTGCAGAGTGATAAGCATGGATCTATTTGGATTCTTCTACATTCAGGCATCCAGTTGACCAACAACCATTTGTTGAAGATGCTGTCCTTTTTTCAGTGTGTATTACAGTGAGAATTTTGGATTCTTTAAAA
The DNA here is from genome assembly GCF_030254825.1 of Meriones unguiculatus. NCBI lineage: Eukaryota > Metazoa > Chordata > Mammalia > Rodentia > Muridae > Meriones > Meriones unguiculatus. The sequence continues at coordinate 125,112,534 of NC_083369.1, forward strand.
ACCCAGTTATATTATGTGAATATGTTTTTGTTTTAATCGCAGGTGTGGAATAAGGGACTACTTCAGTTTGTCCACAGCTGTTAACTATGATTGTCTCATGCACTAGCAGGGATGTGATTTTTGCCAGCTGCAGATAGTTTAATTCTGGGAAAACTTGAGAGGGCATAATTGCCAGAGCCCAGAGAGGGATAGGGTTGGGGGGCTCCAAAGAAGAAAAAGGCAGCTGCTGATTCCTCCTGCTGCTCCTAGTAGCTATTGCTGTAGTTTGAAGAGAAGTTGGAGATATCCTGACGATGTATGTTGGACTTGCCCCAGGAACCCAATGATCCTAAACAGCAGGAAGTAGCTTAAAGAGACCTACAGCCCCCTTTCTCCTCTAACCTTCTGTCTCTCCTACTTGCTATTGGGGTGTTGAAAGAAATTGGGATAAAGAAGGGTGGTAGATAAGAATACAAATGTAGGTCTTACCAGAAAACATCCCGACTGGCATCCCATGCTCCAGCTGCAACGGGGACTCCTAACTTGGCAGTGGCAGCAGCACTGAGCTGGTGGAGCACATCAAACAAGCAGGGCCAAACCTGAGAGCAGAGAACCCGGATATCCCTATCCCTGCCAAGTGACATGCCTGAGAGTGAGTGCACACTTGAAAATCTGCAGAGACCCAGATCCAGGGTCCTTCTAAAACAGAAGCCAGGCATCGAACCCCTCCCACCCACATACCCACTTTGGGAAACAGAGGGTCACTTGGGACATTGAAGCCCATGCTCTGTGGGTCCAATTGAGGAGTTAAGGCAGTTAATGCCAGAAATTGTGCCTCAACCACCACTAGCACCTGCTACATATACAGTGCAGAGCCCCTCCCACACACTCAAGGGTTTAACATTATCTATCACTCTGTCCCCCAAGACACATTTCCACGCACAATTCCACACATACACACAAACATACACAAACACACACAAACAAACACACACACACACAGACATGCCTGCATTTGCCCCATTTGCCCTTCGTACATTTCTCCCACAGGTAAAACTAGTCCTAAGCACACGCTGAGGACACAGGACCTCTTTCAGCTTTCTGAAAAACTCTCCAGAAGCCAGAAAGAGACAGTACCAGTCTGAACTGCAGAACCCAGAAACAAACAGGGAAGGTTTCAGATAAGCCAATGGCCAAAGGTAGGCAAAAGAACACTTCCAACATGAATTAGGACATCATGTCTTCACCAACAATCCCCCAAATTGATGGATACTCCAATTCATCAGAAGCACAGGAAAATGACTTTAAAGCTATGCTTACCCAACTAGTTGAGGCTCATAAAGAGAAAACAAACAACTCTCTCAGAACAATAACCATGCAAATTCAGTGTTAAAGAGGAAATGAACAAACCTTTCAAAGAGGTGGCCAGTCAACTGGAGGTAAAGAAAGAAGAAATAGACAAAATTCTTAAAGAAACACAGGCAAAAATAGCTAAACAAATAGAGGCACAAGTAGAGATAAAATTAGTGGCATATAAAAAGGAAATGAACAAAGAAATAGAGAACGTCATAGACAGGAATCCACATTCAAACACATGAAGGAAATGGTGCGAGGCATGAAAACAGAATTAGATTCAATAAAGAAAACACAAACTGAGAAAACCATGGAGCTAGAGAACTTGGAAAAAAGATCAGGAACCACAAAGGTAAGCATCACCAGCAGAATACAAGAGATGGAAGAGAGAATCACTGGCGCTGAAGATACACTTGCAGAAATTGCTACTTCTCTCAAAGAAAAAGTAAAATCAGAAAAGTCCCAAACACAAAATATCTGAGAAATCAAGGAAGCCATGAAAAGACGAAATCAAAGAATAATAGGGATTGATGAAAAAGAAGCCTCCAGGCTCCAAGGTCCAGAAAATATTTTCAAGAAAATCATAGAAGAAAATTTTCCCGAACTTAAAAAAAAAAAGATGTCCATAAATGTACAAGAGGCCTACAGAACACCTCATAGACTAGACCATAAAAGACACACATCACATTACATCCTGGTCAAAACACTAAATCTACAGAACAAAGAAAAGATATTAAAAGCAGCAAGGGAAAAAGGCCAAGTAATATATGAAGGTAGACCTATCAGAATAACACCGGACTTCTCATCAGAAACTATGAAAGCCAGAAGGGCCTGGGCAAGTATCATGGAGACTCTAAGAGATCACAAATGTCAACCCAGACTTCTACACCCTGCAAAGATTTCAGTCAACATAGATGGAGAAAACAAAATAATCCATGAAAAAACTAAATTTATGCAATATCTACACAGCAAACCAGCCCTACAGAAGATACTAGAAGGAAAACTCCAATCCAATGAAAACAATTTCACCCAAGAAAACATGGCATACAGATAATATCCCAAAAAAATGAAAACAAGCAATGAAACACAGTAATTCCACCGACTCCAATACAAAAGAAATTAACATTTATTGCTCACTATTATCTATCAATATCAATGGACTCAACTCGCCAATAAAAACACATGGATTAACAGAATGAGTGCGGAAACATGATCCAACATTCTGCTGCATCCAAGAAACGCACCTCTGCAACAAAGATAAACATTACCTCAGAGTAAAGGGCTAGAAAAATGTCTTTCAAGCAAATGTACCCAGAAAACAAGCTGGGGTAGGTATCCTAATACCTAATAAAATAGACTTCCAACCAAAATTAATCAAAAAATATGAGGAGGGACACTACATTCTCATCAAAGGAAAAATCCACCAAGAGGACATCAAAATTCTGAACATCTATGTCCCAAATACAAGAGCACCTACATTCATAAATGAAACATTACTAAAACTTAAATCACACATCTATCCAAACAACTTGATAGTGGGAGACTTCAACACCCCACTTTCACCAAGGGACAGATCATCTAGACAGAAACCTAATAAGGAAATAAAAGCACTTACAAAGGTCCTAAATCAAATGGACCTAATAGATTTCTACAAAACTTTCCACCCAAACGCAAAAGAGTATACCTTCTTTTCATCACCCCATGGAACCTTCTCCAAAATAGACCATATAGTTGGTCACAAAGCAAGCCTCAACAGTTACAAGAAGATGGAAATAATCCCCTGTATTCTATCTGACCACCATGGAATAAAGCTGGACATAAACAACAATGGAATTAGAAAAAAGCCTACAAAAAATGGAAACTGAACAACTTGCTGCTCAATGATAGCTGGGTTAAGGAAGAAATAAAGAAAGAAATTAAAAACTTCCTAGAATTCAACGAAAATGAAGGTACAACATACCCTAATTTATGGAACACAATGAAAGCAGTGCTCAGAGGAAAATTCATAGCACTAAAAGTGCCTTCAAGAAGAAATTTGCAACATCTCCTAAAAGCAACTTAATGGCCCAACTGAAAGCCCTAGAGAAAAAAGAAGCAAATGCACCCAAAAGAAGCAGATGGCTGGAAATAATCAAACTCAGGGCAAAAATCAATCAACTAGAAACAAATAAAACTATTCAAAGAATCAACGAAACCAAGATGTGGTTCTTTGAAAAAACCAACAAGATAGACAAACCTTTAGCCATACTAACTGAAAGGCAGAGGGAAACTAACCAAATCAGCAAAATCAGAAATGAAAAGGGGGACATAATTACAGACACTGAGGAAATCCAAACAATCATTAGGTCGTACTACAAAAGCCTATATGCCACAAAATTTGAAAAATCTAAAAGAAATGTACAATTTTCTTGATAGATTCGATTTACCAAAATTAAGTCAACATCAGATAGAAAGATTGAATAGTCCTATTTCCTCCAAGGGAATAGAAGCAGTCATCAACAGTCTCCCTTCCAAAAAAAGTCCTGAGCCAGATGGATTCAGTGCAGAATTCTACCAGACTTTCAAAGAAGTGCTAACTCCAATTCTCTTCAAACTATTCCACAAAATAGAAACAGAAGGAACATTACCAAACTCATTCTATGAAGCCACAGTCACCTTGATACCTAAACCACACAAAGATCCAACAAAAAAAGACAACTTCAGACCTATCTCTCTTATGAACATTGATGCAAAAATACTCAATAAAATACTTGCAAACCGAATCCAAGAACACATCAAAGATATCACCCACCATGACCAAATAGGCTTCATCCCAGGCATACAAGGGTGGCTCAAAATACGGAAATCCATTAATGTAATCCACCACATAAACAAACTGAAGGAGAGAAACCACATGATCATCTCCATAGATGCTGAAAAAGCATTTGACAAAGTCCAACATCCATTCATGTTTAAAGTATTGGAGAGATCAGGGATACAAGTCACATACCTAAACATAGTAAAGGCAATATACAGCAAGTCTATAGCCAACATCAAACTCAATGGAGAGAAACGTAAATCAATCCCACTGAAATCAGGGAGAAAACAAGGCTGCCCACTCTCTCCATACCTTTTCAAAATAGTACTTGAAGTCCTAGCCAGAGCAATAAGACAACTAAAGGAGATCAAGGGGATACAAATCAGGAAGGAAGAGATCAAAGTGTCACTATTTGCAGATGATATGATAGTATACATGAACGACCCCAAAAATTCAACCACAGAACTCCTCCAGGTGATAAACACCTTCAGCAAAGAGGCAGGATACAAAATCAACTCAAAAAAATCAGAAGCCCTCCTGTATACCAAAGACAAAAAGGCCGAGAATGAAATAAATGAAACAACACTCTTCACAATAGCCACTAATAACATAAAGTACCTTGGGGTGACACGAACCAAGTAAGTGAAAGACCTGTTTGAGAAAATCTTCAAGTCTCTGAAGAAAGAAATTGAAGAAGATCTCAGAAGATGGAAAGATCTCCCATGCTCATGGATTGTTAGGAATAACATTGTGAAAATATCCATCCTGCCAAAAGCAATCTACAGATTCAATGCAATTCCCATCAAAATACCAACTCAATTCTTTACAGACCTTGAAAAATGATTCTCAGCTTCATAAGGAGAAACAAAAAACCTAGAATCTCCAAAACGATCCTGTACAACAACTGATCATCTGGAGGTATCTCCATCCCTGATCTCAAGCTGTACTTCAGAGCAATAGTAAAAAAACAAAAAAACAAAAAAAACCACAAAAAAACAAAAAAACAAAAACAAAAAAAAAAAAAAAAAAAAAAAACCAAAACTGCATGGTATTGGCACAGAAACAGAAAGGAGGATCAATGGAACCGACTACAAGACCCAGAAATAAACCCACACACCTATGAATACTTGATTTTTGACAAAGCAGCCAAAACCATTCAATGGAAAAAAGACAGCATCTTCAACAAATGGTGCTGGTCCAACTGGATGTCTACATGCAGAAAACTTCAAATAGATCCATATTTATCACCCTGCACAAATCTAAAGTCCAAGTGGATCAAAGACTTCAACATAAAACCAGATACTCTAAATCGGTTAGAAAAAAAAGTGGGGAACAGCCTAGAATTCATTGGCACAGGAGACAACTTCCTGAACAAAACACCAACATCATAGGCTCTAAGAGCAACAATCAATAAATGGGACCTCATGAAGCTGAAAATATTCTGTAAAGCAAATGACACCGTCATCAAAACAAAACGAATGCCCACAGATTGGGAAAGAATCTTCACCAATCCTTTATCTGACAGAGGGCTAATATCCAGTATATATAAAGAACTAAAGAAGCTGAAAAGCAACAAACCAAGTAATCCAATTAAAAAATGGGGAACAGAGCTAAACAGAGAATCCTCAATAGAGGAATATCGATTGGCAGAGAAACACTTAAAGAAATGCTCAAACTCATTAGCCATTAGGGAAATGCAAATCAAAACGACCCTGAGATTTCACCTTACACCCATCAGACAGGAACTCAATGGCAGGCTCTTTGACCTCCCCACCCCCCAAGGGAGAAGCAGTCCTGCTAGGCCACAGAGGAGGACTTTGCAGCCAGTTCTGAAGATACCTGATAAAACAGGGCCAGAGGAAAGGGGAGGAGGTCCTCCCTAATCCGTGGACTTGGAAAGGGGCAGGGAGAAGCTGAGGGAGGGAGGGTGGGATTGGGAGGGAATAAGGGAGCAGGATATACCTGGGATAGGGAGTTAATAAAATGTAACTAATAATAATAAACAATAAAAAAAGAATACAAATGTACACACACACACACACACACACATATACACAAAGAAAATCAGTGCCAACAGTGTATTTCTGGTTTCTTTACATATATATATATATATATATATATATATATATATATATATATATATCAGAAAGTATCCACAGCTGTTATGGATTAATTGCTGGGTTTTTTTTCAATTCAATTTCATTGATAAATATGTCTGTTTTGTGCCAATACAATTTGTTTTCATTACTATAGTTTTGTAGTATGACTTGAAACAAGTGGTGGTGATATCCCCAGCAATTTTATTATTCAGGATTATTCAAGCTTGTCTGGGCTTTCTGTGTTTCCATACAAACCTGAAAGTTGTCCTTTCAAGATCTTTAAAGAATTGTGTTTCAATTTTGATGGAGATTGTATAAAATTTTAGATTGCTTTGGTAAGATAGCCATTTTTTACTATATTAATCCTATTGATCTATGAGCATGGCCAGCTTAGTATCTTCTGATATGGGGGTTGGGGAAGTCTTGATGAAATGTTCTGCTAAAGAGCTATTGATAAGACTGGGTTGAACTTGAAAGAGTAGAGGGAGAGGTGGAAATCTGCAGTTAGCTTACCTCCCCATGACCCTTAGCCAGAATGAGAACTTTTCATAAAATTTAAGTTCCCAAAGCTCTGGATTCAATTCTCAGAACTCCCCCCATCCCCAACCACCACAAATCTATCATCTTGTTCAAGTCTACTCAAGAAATTGAAAACAGGGTCCAAGGAGCATTCAATATTTACATTTTTTATGGGTTGGAGGGATATCTCAGCAATAAGAGAACTAGCTGCTTCCTTCAGAGGTCCAGTTTTCAATTTCCAGCAACCATTTAGTGACTCACAACCGTCTATAATGAACTCTGATACCCTTTCCTGGCATGCAGGCAAACTCGTATACATAATTAAATACATCTTTTAAAAATATTTGCATGTACAATTTTATTACATTTATCTATCTATTGGCAAGGGGTAGGGATTAGGAGTACGTTCTCTCCTCCCGCTATGTGGGATACAGAGATCAAACTCAGGTAGACCTGTTTGGGAACAAGAGCTTTTATCCAATGAGCAATCTCACTGCCCAAGCATCCAAGATATAAAAAAGTTTTGTCCTAAAACAAAAATGAACTATAACTTTTCTTGGAACCATAAGTAAGAGGAAATGAGTACTTAAAGAATGCTTGTTATATTTCTGTGTGTTTGTGTGTGTATGTGTAGGTTGTAGGTGTAGGAATGTGTAGCTGTGCATATGGAGACCAGAGACTAATGAGGGTGCACAAATTTTTTTTTTTTTTTGAGACAGGGTATCTCATTGAACCTGGAACTCACTCATTGTTTAGGGCAGCTGGCCAGTGAGCTCCAAGAATATGACTGCCACCACACACACTGAGGTTATAGGTGCAACACTACCCAACTTTTAAGTGAGAAAAGCGTATCTGAACTCAAGTTCTCATACTTGTGCACCATAATGATGGAGCAACTCCCTAGTCCCAAATTTCAAAGATTTTGCTTAACATTTTATAAAGCTGTCTTGACTTGACTTGCACAGACTCTTTGTGGTTTTGTTTTTCATTGGTCTTCTGAAAAACTTCTTAAAATTATGGATTTTTAAAGATTTAAAAAACAAAACATAAATGCAACAATTACGTTAAAATGAAGCAGATTAGTCAAAAATATAAAAGTGACGAATGAAAGCATTCCTGTAGGAATAAGAATTTGTCTAATTTTAGATCCTAGTAACCTGAATACAGGCCAATCTAACAGGTTACATTTGAAGATTAACCTAAATTTCTACTTATTTGTATCATTTATTTCATTAATATTTTCAACAGTTGCCTAAAAAATGATGGGCCAAATATCAAGAAACATACTGTTTCTTAAACTACTTGGAAACGCAGGAGGCAGATCTCTGTGAGTTTGATGTCAGCCTGGTCTACATAGCTCACTTCCAGGACAGCCAGGGGTACATAGAGAAACTTTGTCTCAAACAAACAAACAAACAAACAAACAAACAAACACACACAAAGACTACTGGAAAAACTGGTTATGTTCTGACCTAGAAGACCAGTAACTTACTTGAAGATTCTAGCATTTGGTCTGAGTAATAATTTTTTTTTCTATAGTCTTCATATTGGTATGAAATAATTTTTATTAAATGAGCATTATTTATACACATACAATAAAAATCAAGTCAAATTAAATTTTTACAAATAGTTAACATCCAGTTCTGAAAAACAGTTGTTCATCTTGTGTCATACCAACATACAATAATTCAATTTTATTCATTAAAAGTAAGGCCAGGCCTGGAGAGGTAACACACACCTGTAATCTCAGCACTCTGTTAGGCAGAGGCAGGCAGGCAGATTTCTGTGAGTTTGAGGACAGCCTGCACTACAAAGAAAGTTCATGACAGCCAAGGCAATATAGGGAAACCCTGTCTCAAAAACACAAAACAATCCCCCACCCCAAGAAAATAAATAAATAGAAAGTAAGGCCAGGCCCCAGGCAATGGTGGCACATGACTTTAATCCCAGCACTCTGGAGGGAGAGGTAGGTGGATCTATGAGTTCGAGGCTAGCCTGATCTACAGAGAGAGTTCAGGACAGCCAGGGCTACATAGAAAAACCTGTTGGGGGTTGGTTTTGTGCACTATAGTTTCAGATGATTATTTTTGTTCCCCCAAATCTGGTTGCAGTCCAGAAGTGGGCATTGTCATGATCATTGATCAATGTTGTGTAAATATTGTTCCCAAATTATCTCTAATTGGTTGATAAAGAAACTGGAAAACCTATCCGTGGGTGAGAGAGAACAGACCAGACTACTGTCTCCAGTCAAGTGGTCTCAAGCAGGAACCACGAGGGAGAAAAAAGAAAGAAGTGGAGGTAGACAAAGGATGTGGCCATGAGGACTGACCTGATAATGCAGAAGCAGCCCAGGCAGGACCAATGTGGCAAGTAATTAAGGATATGTGGCTGGAAAATAACGAGACTAGCATGGAAGATTAGACTAGATCAATAGCTGTCCAGTTCTAGGGCTTAAATCTTGTTTAATAAATTGAACAAGTCTCTGTCTCATTATTTGTGAGCTAGAGCGGGTGATTAGAAAAGGCCCCCCAAATTATAAATTTTCTTTTCAAGAGCCTGTCTCAAAACAAAAGTAAGCCCAGACAATGACCAGACTAGCCTACAAAGCTAGTTTCAGGCCAACCAGGGCTGCGTAGTGAGGCATTTCTCAAAACAATAACAACAAAACAAAAAGTAAGGGCAGATGATGGAGAGGAAGAGAATATATGAAGACACTGGTGAAGTACAAGATAAGGGGAGGGGCAATCAAGAGATGCTAATGGCCCCCAGAAGCTGAAAGGTGCTTGAGTATTGAGGAAATTTCCACTAACACACTAAGTTGTATTCTACACACTTTGATGTGTTTGCTGTCTAGAGAACAGAGTGATGAAAATTTTAGGGTCATGCTTAAGCCTGATATCCAAGAATCCAAGATGAGTTTGATAAAGCAATGATTCCAACTAAAAATGTAATTTTTCTTTTGTTTTCTCTTTCTTTCTTTCTTTCTTTCTTTCTTTCTTTCTTTCTTTCTTTCTTTCTTTTTTCAAGACAATGTTTCTCTGTTTAGGCTTGGCTGTACTGGACTCACTTTGTAGACCAGGCTGTCCTTGAACCTGCCTGCCTCTGCCTCCCCAGTACTGGGATTAAAGGAATTCACCTTTATGGCAAGCACTTTTATATACTGAGCCATCTCACTGACCCTCTGCTGATATTCTTAAATCATTAAATGATTTCCTATGAAAAAAATCCAAAGTGTCTTAAAAGAAAAGCACATAGCTTAAAGAGCTAGAAATCAGTCTGAGACTAGCTTTCCTTTAACTTATCTCTTTTCATTTTCATAAACTGTATCAACTGGAGGTTGGGGAGAAGAATAGGGAAAGAAAAAAATGAAAAGCAATGGCTTTAATATAAAATTCCATATCCATAAATCCTTAATAAATATCTGGGGTCGAGGGTGCCTGTCTGTGTGTGTGTGTGTGTGTGCGTGGAAATTGTAGCTAAAGATTTCTGTCATGCTATCAGTGGTTAAACCTTAATCTAGTGTCAGACACTATGGTATCCACTCCCAGTTCATTAGTGTACTACTTGCCTGTTTATGTACAGCTCCAATATAAACAAATTAGCATGATCCCAGTTCAAGATGTCTGAGAAGTTACATTCTGGCCTATTGGTTAGCTATGGCCAAGATGCAATTGAGGCCAATGTGGGGGATTTTACTGATGCTTTTGTTTTGGGTGCTCTTTCCTTCCACTAGGTTTTGCCTCATCCAGCCTCAACATGAGGGATGGCCTCTTATTACAACTTGATATGCCATGTTTGGTTGATATTCCAGAGGGGACTGCCTTTTCTGAAGGGAAACTGAGGAATGGATGTGGTGGGGAGATGGAAGAGGCAGGAGGTGGAGGGACAGAGGGGAAACTGAGGTCAGAGTGAAAAAAAATTAATTTAAAACAAAGTTTTTTATATTATTGTTCTGGAAGAATGTTCTGGCTAGTTTTATGTCAACTTGACACAACCTAGATAGACACATTAGAGAGCAGTGTGCCTCAATTGAGAAAAATGCCTCCATAAAATCAGGCTGTATGTAATCTGTAATGCATTTTCTTAATTAAATATTCATGAGAAACCCAGCTCATTGTGGGTGGGTCCACCTCTGGGCTGCTGGTCCTTGGTTCTATAAGAAAGCAGACTGAGCAAGCTAAGTGAAGAAAGCCAATAAGCAACACTCTCTGTATCCTCTGCATCAGCTCCTCCCTCCAGATTCCTACCCTATTTCAGTTCCTATATTGACTTCCTTCAATGACAAATAGTGATGATGAAACATAAGTCAAACAAATCCTTTCCTCCCCAAGTGTGGCACAGTGTGGCAAAAAAGATAAATACAAAAAAAAAAAAAAAAAAAAAAGAGAGAGAGAGAGAGAGAGAGAGAGAGAGAGAGAGAGAAATAAATGGGAAAGTTGACTAGTGCGGTAGATTTTCTTTCTGCACAGTTGCAGAAGTTACAGTTTAGGCTGTCTGATGAGGAAACCCTGAGGGCTAACAGTCCAGTACCCACTATTATAGCGTGGCTACCCCCCTCCAAAAGTACAGAAACTTCCAGTAACTTCAGTGGTGCAAAAACCTCAAGGAAAATTTTACCATTTGTCTACCATAAAAGCATCCACCTTGCCATTATAATCAATAATTAAGGAAACAGCCCAGGGGAGAGGATATTCTAGGATTTCAGGCTTTTCCTGTTATTGAACAAAGGGACATTCTCGTGGAGAGAGTCCTTAGACTCTCAGCAGGTTCTGGAAGTGTATAATGCTCCAGATTCCCAGAGAGTCGGAAGACTCTCTTCTGGTTTTTGAACTGGCATTGGGTCTCTTTGTCTGTCCTGTACTGAGAGCAAAGTCAGGAGATGGAGGTTTGATGTTTTGTTTGTCTCTTGAGTCTATCTGTCTAAATGTCTTCTTGTGTCTGCCAATTGTGTTATGCTTGTCATTGTCTTATTGTGGATTTTTCTGGATTAATTGTTAGTAATCCTGGGCTAAACTTCATCTGCTGGTTGTCTGCTTACCCCTTAATTTGGTTTAGCTTATTTCAAAAGAAAAACAACTCAAAACAGATAAGCTGGCTCTGTCCTTGAAGCCTTGCACCTGGAGCAGGGAGTCTCCTGCCTTGGTTGAGTTGGCTGCCTGCCCAAGGCTGCCTCCACAGGCTGCTTTTAAAGGAGTACCAGCATGTTCTCAGTTTCTCCAGTAAGAAAACTAATGGTTAATTCTGCTACAAAGCCTCTGTGGGCATAAAAATTGGATTCAACAGATAGCAAGGTGCTCCTCCTTTTAAGTATAATGAGTAGTGTATAAACTGGGCAGATAAAGAACCCAGCTTCATATCCCCTCAGATCCCAGCTGAGGTTATGGTGGATTTGGGCTGCAGCCAGGCCTGGCTTCCTGCCACTGACTCAGCCTCAGATTCCTTAGAAAGAGACCACCCCTCCTGCCAGGTGCCCAGGGCTGGCCAGTAACTATGTGGCGTGGGGTGTGTGTGGTGGCCCTAGTTCTGAGCTAGACACACCTCACTATGGTCAGCCAGGGGATCAATGGCAAGAGGTAAGGGCAGATAAGTGCTGAGGGGAGCCAAGCTTGTGCCAAGGGCTGTGAGCTCTGTTGGGAAGTCAACGGTTGCCTCAGTGCTTGCCCAAGTGGTTCATTCTGCTGGAGAGGAATGACATCCCCCAGATGGTCGTTTGCCTGACATCCTGCCCTACTGGATATTTTGATGCCCAAAACCCCAACATGAACAAATGCATCAAAGGCAAGATGGAGCACTGTGAGACCTGCTTCAGCCACAACTTTTGCACCAAGTGTTGGTGGGGGGTGTTGTACTTGTACAAGGGCTGCTGCTACCCAGCCTGTTCTGATGATATCTTTGATGTGTTCTTGTATTCGGTTTGCGAGTATTTTGTTGAGTATTTTTGCATCAATGTTCATAAGGGAGATTGGCCTGAAGTTCTCTTTTTTTGTTGGGTCTTTGTGAGGTTTAGGTACCAAGGTGACTGTGGCTTCATAGAATGAGTTTGGTAATGTTCCTTCTGTTTCTATTTTGTGGAATAGTTTGAAGAGAATTGGTGTTAGCTCTTCTTTGAATGTCTGGTAGAATTCTGTGCTGAAACCATCAGGTCCTGGGCTTTTTTGGGATGGGAGACTTTCTTTTTTTCTTTTTCTTTTTTCTTTTTTTTCTTTTTACAAAAGGATATTTATTCTTATTTTTTTAATTTTATTTTTCTTATTAGTTACATTTTGTTACCTCTATGTTCCAGCTGTATCCCACTCCCTCATTTCCTCCCCAACCCCACACTCCCTCCCTGGTCTCCTCCCTGCCCTTTCCAAGTCCACTGATAGGGGAGGAGTTTTGGATGGGAGACTTTCGATGAATGCTTCTATTTCCTTGAGGGATATAGGACTATTTAATTGATTTACCTGGTCCTGATTTAGCTTTGGTAAGTGGAATCGATCAAGAAAATTGTCCATTTCATTTAAATTTTCAAATTTTGTTTCGTATAGACTTTTGAAGTAATTCCTAATGATTGCTTAGATGTCCTCAGTGTCTGTAGTTATGTCCCCCTTTTCCTTTCTGATTTTGTTGATTTGGATGGTGTCTCGCTGCCTTTTAGTTAGCTTGGCTAAGGGTTTGTCTATCTTGTTGATTTTCTCAAAGAACCAGCTCTTGGTTTCATTGATTCTTTGAATTGTTTTATTTGTTTCTAATTGATTGATTTCAGCCCTGAATTTGATTATTTCCAACCGTCTGCTCCTCCTTGGTGTGTCTGCTTCTTTTTCTAGGGTTTTTAAGTGAGCCATTAAGTTGCTTGAATGTGCTGTCTCAGATTTCTTCTTGAAGGCACGTAGTGCTATGAACTTTCCTCTTAGCACTGCCTTCATTGTGTCCCACAAGGTTGGGTATGTTGTGTCTTCATTTTCATTGAGTTCTAGGAAGATTTTAATTTCTTTCTTTATTTCTTCCCTGACCCAGCTGTCATTTAGTAGCAAGTTGTTCAGTTTCCATGTGCGTGTAGGCTTTTTGCTATTTCTGTTGTTACTGAGGTCCAGCTTTATTCCATGGTGATCAGACAGGATACAAGGGATTATTTCAATCTTCTTGTATCTGTTGAGGTTTGCTTTGTGACCAACTATGTGGTCTATTTTGGAGAAGGTTCCATGAGGTGCTGAGAAGAAGGTAAATTCTTTTGTGTTTGGGTGTAAGGTTCTGTAAATGTCTGTTAGGTCCATTTGATTCATGACCTCTGTTAGAGATATTGTTTCTTTGTTTAATTTCTGTTTTGTTGATCTGTCCTTTGTTGAGAGTGGGGTGTTGAAGTCTCCCACTATTAGTGTGTGGGGATCTATGTGTTGTTTAAGTTTTATCAATGTTTCTTTCACAAATGTGGGTGCCCTTGTATTTGGGGCATAGATGTTCAGGATTGTGATGTCTTCTTGGTGGAATTTTCCCTTGATGAGTATGAAGTGTCCTTCCCCATCTCTTTTGATTAATTTTGGTTGAAATTTTATTTTATCAGATATTAGAATGGCTACTCCTGCTTGCTTCTTGCGTCCATTTGCTTGAAAAGCCGTCTTCCATCCCTTTACCCTCAGGTAATGTCTATCTTTGTGACTTAGGTGTGTTTCTTGTATACAACAGATTGCTGGGTTTTGTTTACGCATCCATTCTGTTAGTCCGTTTCTTTTTATTGGAGAGTTAAGTCCATTGATATTGAGAGAGATTAATGACCAGTGGCTGTTAGATCCTTTGAATTTGATGTTGGCTGTGGTCATATGGTTGTGTGCTTGGTTGCTTTTTGTTTTACTGTAGTGGGGTTATTTATTTCCTGTGTTTTCTTGAATGTAGTTAGTTTTCTTGGGTTGTATTTTCCCTTCCAGTGTCTTCTGTAATGCTGGATTTGTATGTAGGTATTGTTGAAATTTGTTTTTGTCATTGAATATCTTGTTTTCTCCGTCTATGAGGACTGAGAGTTTTGCAGGGTATAGTAGCCTGTGCTGACATCTGTGTTCTCTTAGGGTCTGCATGATATCCGTCCAGGCCCTTCTGGCTTTCATAGTCTCTGTTGAAAAGTCAAGTGTAATTCTAATGGGTTTGCCATTATATGTTACTTGGCCTTTTTCTCTTGCAGCTTTTAGTATTTTTTCTTTGTTCTGCATACTTACGGTTTTGATTATTATGTGGCGGGAGGATTTTCTTTTCTGGTCTAATTTATTGGGTGTTCTATAGGCCTCTTGTATTCTTATTGGCCTCTCCTTTAAGTTGGGGAAATTTTCTTCAATGATTTTGTTGAAAATATTTTCTGGGCCTTGGTGCAGGGAATCTTCGTTTTCCTCTATTCCTATTATTCTTAGGTTTTGTCTTTTTATGTTGTCTTGAATTTCTTGGACGGTCTGTGTCAGGAATTTTTTAGATTTAACATTTTCTTTGACAGATACATCTATTTCTTCCATTGTATCTTCCACCCCTGAGATTCTTTCTTCCATTTCTTGGAGCCTATTGGTTGTGCTAACCTCTGTAGTTCCTGCTTTCTTCCCTAAGTTCTTTCTCTCCACAATTTCTTCCATTTATGTTTTTTTTTTTAATTTTTTCAATTCTATCTTCAGGTCTTTAGCTATTTTGTTGGTTTCCTTCCCCTGTCTGACTGTATTTTCATGTTTTTCTGTCAATTCCTTCAGCTGTTTGTTTGAACAATCCACTGTTTCTTTTATTTCATTCAGTGATTTAAGCATTTCCTCTCTAAGGGCCACAGACTGTTTGGCTGCAGTTTCCCGTATTTCTTCATGGATGGCCATAATCTCCTTGTCTTTAATTTCCTCCATTTCTTTACAGATAGCCATGATCTGTTTGTTTTTATATCCCCCTAATTCTTTTCGTATTTTTTTATTTGTTTCCTCTGTTATCTTCTTCATGAGCATAGATGTTAGGTCATCTCCTTGAATTTCATTTATGCTGGGGTGTCTAGGGCTATTTGCCCATGGATAACTGGGTTCTGGAGATGCCATATTGCTCTGGCTTTTGTTGGTTGAACTTTTACGCTGTCTTCTACCCATTGGGCTATCTTAGTCGTTTGAATTTAGTTTCTGGTTGTTCCTGGACTCTTGTAGTAGAGAGAATCCCTTTGGCAGGAAGATGGTTTTTCCTGAAGGAAGCCTTCCCAGCTTTTTGGGTATAGTCACTGGATGTCCGGTATTTTTCAGGAGTTGCTACAGTTCACCTCAGGCATACAGACCTGGGTAGTAACTGTGGTCCTGATTAGTCAAGAGGGCTCTCCTCTCACTGGGAGAAGTCCTGGAGACAGCTGCCCTCCTTTTGGGTTTCTTGCTATAAATTTAGTGATCAGCTGCTATAACCTGTGTGTCCCGTGGTTTGTTAGGTTTTGTTAGGGATAACTGGTTGCCCCTTGGAGCAGTATCTGGGGGTTGATCTCAGGGTTCCCTGTCTTTTGTAGGTATGAGGTTTGAGCTCTGTGCTCCAGAACCCAATAGGTAATCTGTGGCGGGTGATTACTGCTCTGGTGTCTTGGGGCACACAGTTCTGCCTGTAAGGTGTAGTTGGTTCCAAGCAGGCCTCTGGGCTGGTGGAGAGTGCGCCCACCTGCTAGTCTGCGGGAGCTGAGTTTCCAATCACTCTGTGCTCCTGTTTGGGCTCAGATCTGTGATGGCTGGGTGTACTCACCTTTTTGCGATATGCAGGCTGCTAGACTTTCCCTAGGTGACCCCAGCAGCACGGTTTCTTCCTTCCCTGTGGTGTCCTCTCTGGACAGGGGTTCCCAGTCCCTGTTGTACTGGGGCAGGCAGCTTGTTTGTACCGCTTAGCTGGGCGCGCAACTCTCCACGCACGGCAGGAGCTCAGCTGTAATGGCGGCAGGCAACCGCCGTCCCGGAGACCTTCTGGGGAAAGACTGGATGAACCGTGATCAGACCCACAACCTTGCTTCCCCGTGGGGTACCCCCGCGACTGGGACTCCCAGTCTCAGGCACCCTTGTGCCCACGGATCAGCCTGGGAAAGTGATGGGGACACGCAGGCTTAAGGCACCAGCCCGGAGACCCAAAGCCCGTGCCACCCGGGATCTCTTCCCGGTTCTGGCTGGGCAACCGAGAGTGGACCCGACCGATTCCCACGCCGTGGGAGCCTCCCCTCACCTGGGAAACATGACCGCTGTGGTTTCAGGGCCCAGAGTTCAGTCTCCTGGTAGCTGCACGGAGAGTGCTGCCCTGCTTCTCAGTCGCGGTGCTCACCCGGCGCCGCCATCTTGGCTCCCCCCCCCCCCCCCCCGCCAAGTGTTATATTTTAAACACAAGTTTTATTCCTAAAAGTTTAATGAAGGTTGAACTAGAATATATTTCAAAATGACTATGTTTCCAGGGGAAAAAAACAGACTTACGCATATAAGTCCACAGTAAGTAGGTATAACCTTCATTGAAATATAATAGAAAATTATTAAGAAACTATTCAAGATCATCAACTAGAGGGACACTACACCTCCCCTCCCCCAGTCTCTCCTCCTGCCCCTACACTGCCCTACTTCCCCAGATCCATCCCCCTACATCCTTCCCCTCAGAAAAGAGCAGGCCTCCCAGTGACATCAACCTAGTTTTTAAAAATACAGAAAACAAATCAAGGCCCCATTTGAACATAACACACTACAGGGAGGAAGTAATGACAGAGAGGAGAGGGAGAGGAGGAGAGTTAGGTGAGGAAATTGTGAGTGAGGTACAGAAAAAATATTTTTGGGGGCATGGCAGTACTGGAGACTGAACTTGGGCCTCATGCATTTGAGGCAAATGCTCCATAAGCTAGCTCTTTTTACATCTTTTAATTGGTGCTCATGTTCTAGAAATTAGTTACTGTGAATTTCAGAAAATTAGTAAATTACCCGATTAAGCTGATCCTTTCTGGCATCTTTTCTGTATTCTCTTGAGTGGGAGATACATTTTCTACAAATGCAATTCCATACAGCAGAAAGTTCTGCAGACACTTCTTCAGTCCCTCATTCGTTTCTAAGAAACTCTGGAAATCAACAGATGGAACTTGGACTTTCAGGTAGAGTTTAGCATTCCATAATATTCTAGGTTGGATAACATTTTGTTTCCAACCTAATAGCCAAATAGCCCTTCACAGCTATTTTTTACCAGTCAACCCAGATCATATTTAGTCATATGACCATCTGGCCCTTTTAAGGAGAAAAAAATGGCAGTAAAATAAACTTTAGAAATATTTCCAATTATTTACTATTTAAAAATGTTCATTCTTTTTTTAACATTAGTTTTACATTTTAATTATTTGATACTTTCATAGATGCATATATTTTTATCAAATCCACCTCCCATTCCCTCTTTTCCACTTCCTCTTGCTCCACACTTTCCCCTGAGTCTACTTAGTATTACCTGTACATGTATGGGCATAGGACCATCGACTGGGGCATGGGTAGCCTCTCAAGGACCTTATTCCTGAAGAAAACTGTCTCTCCCCCCCCCAGCAGCTAAAAATTGTTAATAGTTTCTCAGGTATGAATGGGACTTCATGAGTTCCTCCATCATTCATTCTAGGACTTTTGGATGTCTTAATCATGTGCAAACAGTCACAACCAGTGTAAATTCTGTGTGCAATGTCCTTGTTGTGTCCAGCAACTACTGTTTTGCTGCAATCTATTATCTCTGGCTCTTACCATCTTTCTGCCCACCTTCATAAATGGTTCCTGAGCCTTGGTGTGTGTGTGTGTGTGTGTGTGTGTTATAGATGTCCTGTTTGGAGCTAAGAATTCTACTCAGTTTTGCTTTGTGGGTCTCTGTGTATTAATTACCATATACTGCAAAAAGAAATTTCTCTGATGAGGGTTGATCCATGGGTATATGGACAAAAACTTATGGGGCAGTCTTGAAAGTTACTCCAATCTATGGGTATAAAGACAAAAACTTATGGGGCAGTTTATCGCTATATCTATTTAGTAGAATAATGGTATTAGGTTCTCACCTAGGGACAATTATCTAGCAAGCCACAGGTTTTTTGACCAGTTAATGATACCAGGCATGAGCTCCATCTTGTAGAGTGGGCATTAAATCCAAGAAGAAAGTGTTTGGTTACTTCCACAACATTGACACCAATTACAATAGTGGGATCATCTTGCCCAATTAGTCACTGTTGTAGCTTGTAGAGATAACAGATGGGTAAGACTATTTATTAATTCCCCCTGCACCTCGTGGTTTGTAAAGTGCCATCCAGCTGTATGAAAGCTAGCGAGCAGGGTTGAAGCTTCCCAGTCAGTACAAAGCTTAGTTTTTCTATGTTCTATGACTTGACTATGTGGTATCTTCATCAACAGGATCTTATAATCTAGTCCTGGAGGGTAACCATAAGCACTGGCAATAGTATATGATGTTTGGGAGGGGTGTCTAAGGGAATCCACTGACCAACAATTTTAAAAGTGTTAACCCATACCTGACACTGAGATTTTCTTTTTATGGCCTCTGGGACCTGGTAGAGGTGCTATCCCCCTTATTATAGGTTTAAACACACACACACACACACACACACACACACACACACACACACACAGTGAGAGTCCAAAGGGTTACTGGGTTCGACTTGTTTTAGGAAGCTTCTACAGTAGGAAGTTTCCACATAGCTTTTCCAATGGTCTTTAGTGTTATTTTTTCTGACTAATACACCCTCTTCTAACCTGCTGGTCACAGTGAAGACAAGAGAGTAGGAGAAGGACTTGTTGGCAAGGTGTTTGGCTGAAGTGGGAGGGAGATAATCAAGGATAATGGGTGGGAGGTAAATACAATCAAAATACATTATATACAATTATGAAATGATCAAAGAAAAAATATTTTTAAACAATCATCATATGCCGATGCCCCCAATACTGAAGGCATAAAAGAATCAAAGCACTAAATTGTGTTTGTCAAATTTTTACAATTAATGGGTATAACATTTGAAAAACGGAGGAAGAGAGTTTATATTTATAAACACTTACCAAATGCTAAAATACAAGTTTACCTAGTAATATCAAGTACTCTGGAAGCACACACCTATCATAATGAGTTCCCTGAATAGTCAAACCCAGTATACATTTGGATTCACAGTTGTGTGTGTGTTTGTGTGTGTAACAGAGAGACAGAGAGAGACAGTGAAAGACAGAGATGTCCTATGGGAGACTGCAAATTTTCTTCATAGAAGATTACAAGACAAAGCTGTAGGGTTTCAGCTAAGCCCTTTAATGTGCTGACATAATTAAAGGATTGATCAAAAGAGCCAATATTTTAGCCCACTGCTTCTCTTCCATTAAACAATCACTATAAAATAGTTTAACCAGTAGGCAATGTAGTTTTTACTTGATAGCCGATACTGGGTGAGATAGACATTGTTCTCTCTGCTATAAAGTAACACTATTTAAACTCTTTTTTTGTTGTTGTTGTTTGTTTGTTTGCTTACTACATAGTTTAGAAAGCTTCCACAATAAGAAATTTCCATATGACTTTTGTCAAATGTCAGTTATCTCTGTCATTATTTCTTCTTCTACCCTGCTCTCCTATTCGCCATTCCAGTTAAGCCTTCCTATTCTATTTGCCTTTCTCCCTTCATACCACCTTACATTTATTACCATCCCCTTGAAATTTTCCACTCTCATGTCCCTTTACTAGTTTTTGGACTTCTGCGGTACTCCAATTTAAACACTTGTCTAATCATTCAAAGACAACTAGCATCCACACAAATGAGAAAATGCAGTGTTTGTCTTTCTGAGTCTCAGTTACCTGACTCAGAATGAAAACTTCTAGATGCATCCATTTACCTGTATGTTTTACTTTTCTTTACAACTTAATATTCTTTTGTATATTTGTACCACATTTTTATTATAATACATTAGTTGATAGATACCTAGGCTCTTTTCATCTCCTAGATATATTGACATCCTGGGTATGTGCATGTTGAGTGCAGCTGCTCTTGGAAGCCAGACGCATTGGATCTTTTAGAGCTTGAGTTATAGGCTGTTGTAAACTTAAATTTACCTAAACTAAATTTACTTGTAAACTTAAAAAAAACTTAAAATGAATGCTAGGAATCAAACTTCCATCCTATGCAAGAGCAGTATGTGATCTTAACGTCTGGGGTACACTTCTAGCGCCAATGTGTCTGTTTATGCATTAATTATATGTTTTTAATACTGTGCCTCTATAGTATAACTTGATAATCAGGGATAGTGATAAATCTAGCAGTGTTTTCATTTTTCAGGATTATGTTGGCTATCTTAGGGCTTCCATATGAATAGTGAACATTTTTCATTCAAGTTCTGTGAAAATTTTCATTGGAATTTTGATGGGGTTGTATGGAATATGTAGATTGCTTTTGATAGGATGGCCATTTCACAATATTAATCCATAAGCACAAGACAGCTTTCCATCTTCTAGCATCTGTTTCTTTACCTTTTTTAAGTGTCTTAATGTTTTTATTATACAAGTCTTTCACTTCCTTGGTTAGATGTAGTTCAAGATAATTCATTTTTGAGGCTATTATGAACAGGTTTGTTTCCCTATTTTCTTTCTCAGTTTTTGCCGTTGCTATAGAGGATGGCTATTTTTATGTTAATTTTGTACTATGCAACTTAGCTGAATGTGTTTATTAGCTGTATGAGTTTTCTTTTGGAGCCTTTAAGATCTTTTATGCATAGAATCATATGATCTGCAATTAAGAATGTTTGAATTCTTTTTCTATTTATATCTATTTTATCTCTTCTTGTTCTGTTGTTCTAGCAAAGACTTCAAGTTCTATATTGAACAGGAGTCAAGAGTGAGCATCCTTTTCTTGTTTAGGATATTAGTGGAGAAACTTGGAGGCTTATTTACTTATGTATTTATTTATTTATTTATTTATTTATTCAGTTTCTGGTCAGTATAATGTTGGCTTTTACCTGTTTATTGCCTTTATTAATTTGAGATACATCTCTTGCATTCTGACACTCACTAGGACTTTTTTATTTTTATTAATTACAGATTATTCACTTTGTATCCCAGCTGTAGCCCCCTCCCCCACCCCCTCCCAATCCCACCCTTCCTCCCTCTTCTTTTTCTATGCCCCCCCCAGTCCAATGATAGGGTAGGTCGTTATCATGAACAGATACTGTATTTTTATCAAAATCCTTTTCTGCATCTAATAAGATGATCATGTGGTTTCTGTCCTTGAGTCTATTCCTATGACAGATTACATTTACTAACCTACATATGTTGAATCATATCTGCATCTCTGAGATGAACCTCACTTGATCATGAGGTATGTTTTTTTATGCTTTTAAATTCATTTCACAAGTATTTTATTGAGAATATTTGTGTCTGTGTTCATCACAGAGATTGGCCTATAATTTTTGGATCTTTATCTGGCTTTGGTATTCAGTTATTAGTAGTTTCATAAACAATTTGGAAAAGTTCCTTCCAATTCTATTTTCTGAGATTATTTTAAAGTGTTCTTTGGTGTTCTTTGAAGGTCTGGTAGAGTTATGTCCTGAGTCCATCTGCTCCTGGATTATATTTTTTTTAACAGTTGGGGGATTTTTAATGACTGTCTCAACTTAATTCCTTATTATAGATCTCTTTAATTATTTACTATATGTAAATTTAAGTTTGGAAGTTATATGCATTTAAAAATTCATAATTTCTCTTAGGTTTTCTACATTTCTGGGGTATAAAGGAGTTTTTGTTTGCTTGTTTGTTTTTGAGACAGAAATTCTGTGTAGCCTTGGCTTTACCTGGACTTCATTTGTAGACCAGGCTGAACTTGAACTCAGAGATTTTCCTTTCCCAGGTGCTGGGATTACAGGTGTGCACCACTGCAGCTAGCTGAATATAAGTTTTTAAAATGTATCCTACAGATCTCTGAATTTTCCTACTCTTTGAAGAATTCTCTCCTTTTTAATTATCCCTATTCCTATTACTTTATGCTTCCTCTCTTTTTTACTTAAATTAGTTAAATCTTTGTTAAATGTTAATATTTTCAAAGAAACAATTCTTTGTTTCATTGATTCTATTTTTTCTGCTTCTATTTCATCCATGATTTTTTCTATTTGTTTAAAATTTTTACTTTTATATTGATTACAGTTCATTCACTTTGTATACCAGCTGTAACTCCCTCCCTTATTCCTTCCCAATCCCACCTGCACTCCTTCATCTTCTCCCATGCCCCTCTCCAAGTCCACTGATAGAGGAGGTCCTCCTGCATTTCCATCTGACGCTAGCCTATCAGGTCTCATCAGGACTGGCTGAATTGTGTTTCTCTGTGACCTGGTAAGGCTGTTCCCCCCTCAGAGGGAGGTGATCAAAGAGTCAGCCACTGAGTTCATGTCAGAGACAGTTCCTGTTCCCCAAAGGGAACCCACGAGGATACTGAACTGCTACGGGCTACATCTGAGCAGGGGTTCTACGTTATATCAATGAATGGTCCTTGGTTAGAGTATCAGTCTCAGAAAAGACACATGTGCCCATATTTCTTGGTTCTGTTGTTCTCCTTGTTGAGCTCCTGTCCCCTCCAGGTGTTACAATTTTCCCCTTCTTTCATAAGATTCCCAGCACTCTGCCCAAACTTTGGTTATAAGTCTCAGTATCTGCTTTAATACACCACTAGGTAGAGTCTTTCAAAAGCTCTCTGTTGTAGGCTTCTGTCCTGTTATCTGTTTTCTCCTTCTTCCAATGTCCATCTCATTTGTCTTTCTGGGTGAGGTTTGATCATCTCACCCAGGTCCTCCTTCTTGCTTAGCTTCTTTAGGTGTACAGATTTTAGTAAGTTTATCCAATATTTTATGTCTAATATCCACTTATAAGTGAGTATACCATGTGTGTCTTTCTGCTTCTGGGATACCTCAATCAGGATGATCTTTTCTAGATCCCACCATTTGCCCGCAAATATCATGACTTCCTTGTTTTTAATTGCTGAGCAGTACTCCATTGTGTAAATGTACCACAATTTCTGTATCCATTTCTCAGATGAGGAGCATCTGGGTTGTTTCCAGTTTCTAGCTTCCAGTTTCTAGTTTCCAGTTTCTATTATGAATAAAGCCACTACAAACATGGTTGAGTAAATGTCGTCGTTGTATACTTAAACATGTTTTGGATATATGCCTAGGAGAGGTATAGCTGGAACTTGAGGAAGCACTATTCCTAATTTTCTAAGAAAGTGTCAGATTGATTTTCAAAGTGGTTGTACAAGTTTACATTGCCATCAGCAATGGAGTAAGGTTCCCCTTTCTCCCCATCCCCTCTAGCATGTATTGTCACTTGAGTTTTGGATCTTGGCCATTCTGATAGGTATAAAGTGAAATCTCAGGGTGCTTTTGATATGCATTTCCCTGATGACTAATGATGTTGAGAATTTCTTTAAGTGTTTTTCTGCAACTCATTATTCCTCAAATGTGAGTTCTTTGTTTAGGTCTGTACCCCATTATTTAATTGGGTTACTTGATTTGTTGTTATTAAATTTATTAAGTTCTTTATATATTCTGGATATATATTGAGGCTTGCTTTGTGACCAACTATATGGTCTATTTTGCAGAAGGTTCCATGAGGTGCTGAAAAGAAGATACACTCCTTTTCATTTTTCTGAAAATTTCTGTAGACATCTATCAGGTCCATATGTTTTACGACCACTGTAAGTACCATTATTTCCCTATTTAGCTTCTGCTTATTAGATTTCTTGGTGAGAGTGGAGAATTCTCCCACTATTAAGGTATTGGGATCGATGTGTGATTTCAGCTTTAATAATGTTTCATTTACAAGTGTAGGTGCTCTTGTATTTGGGGCATAGATATTCAGAATTGTGATGTCCTTCTGTTGGATTTTTCCTTTGATGAGAATAATGTGCCCCTCCTCATCTTTTTTGATTAATTCTGGTTGAAAGCCTATTTTATTAGATAATAGGATAGCTACTCCAGCTTGTTTTCTGGGTCCATTTGCTTGAAAAACATTTTTCCAGGCCTTATACCTTCCTGAGATAGTGTTTATCTTTGTTGCAGAAGTATGTTTCTTGAATGCAGCAGAATGTTGGATCCTGTTTTTGCAACCATTCTGTTAGTCTGTGTCTTTTTACTGGAGAGTTGATTCCATTGATGTTGATAGATAATAGTGACCAATGAATGTTAGTTTATTTTATTGTGGAGTTGATGGTGTTATTGTATTTCATTGCTTGTTTTCTTTTAATTTTTTTTTGTTGTTTAATAACCTATATCCTATGTTTTCTTGGTTATAGTTTTTTTTTTGTTGTTGTTGTGTAGGAGTTTTCCTTCTAGAATCTTCTGTTGGGCTGAGTTGCTGTGTAGAAATTGTTTAAGTTTCGTTTTGTCATGTAATATTTTGTTTTCTCCATCTATATTGATTGAACGCGTTGCTAGGTATAGCAGTCTGGGTTGGCATCTGTGGTTCTCCAGGCTCTTCTGGTATTCATAGTTTCAGTCAAGAAGTCCTGTGTGATTCTGATAGGTCTACATTTATATGTTAATTAGCCTTTTTCCCTTGCTGATTTTAATATTTTTTCTTTGTTCTGTAGATTTAGTGTTTTGACTATGATGTGACGTGAGGAGTTCCTTTCCTGGTCAGTCTATTTGGTGGACTGTAGGCCTCTTGAATGTTTATGGACATCTCTTTCTTTAAGTTGGAAAAATTTTTGTCTATGATTTTCTTGAAAATATTTTCTGGACCTTGGAGCCTAGAATCTTCTTTTTCATCTATTCCTATTATTTTCAGATTGTTTCTTTTCATGGCTTCCTTGATTTCTTGGTTGTGTCTGATATCAAATAAGTGGCTGGCTCTTTAATCACCTCCCCCTGATGGGGGAGCAAACTTGCCAGGCTACAGAGGAAGACAATGCAGCCAGTCCTGATGAGACCTGTTAAGCTAGGGTCAGTTGGAAGGGGAGGAGGACCTCCTCTATCAGTGGACTGGAGAGGAGCATGGGAGGAGATGAACAAGGGAGGGTAGAATGGGGAGGGAATGAGGGAAGGAGCTACAGCTGGGATACAAAATGAATAAACTGAAATTAATATATAAAAATAAAAATTTAATTAAAAATTTTTAAAAAAGTTTAACAATCATAAAACAAACAAAACAAAAGAATAATCCAATAGTACTTTTTAAGGTGGAGAATGGAGTAGAGGTGGCTGTGGTCTCTCTATAGAAGGACTCATAAGTATGGGTTAGCATTAAGTGTAAGCATTTAATATATATACATAACACTGATCACATACAAGGCAATGGAATTGCTCAGAAGAAATGTGCAAGTTGCCTATAAGGGTGGATCAAAGCAATAGTCAGCAATAACTTCAAGACTCGTGAAGACACCAAGACACTCCAGCAAATATAACTGTGTACAAAGATGTCAAGTCCCCACTGTTGCATTTGTATATTCTTACTTCTGCCTTTTATTTCTTTTGTTTTCTATGCTTTGACTATGTATTTTTCAGTGCCCATAATTAAAAATTTAGGGGTTTTCTAATGGTATTCTAGAACCTTCCCAGTTTCTGATATATATATATATATATATATATATATATATATATATATATATATTATGTGTATAAGTGTTTTGTCTACATGAATGCAAGTGTTCTCTCTCTCTCTCTCTCTCTCTCTCTCTCTCTCTCTCTCTCTCTCTCTCTCTCTCTGTGTGTGTGTGTGTGTGCTTGGTGCCCACAGAGGCTAAAATAGGGCTCTGGACACTCCAGAACTGGAGTTACAGATGGTTGGAAGCTGGCATATGGTGCTCAGAACCAAATACATCCTCTGCAAAATCAGCAACCGCTCTTAATACTGATCTATCTCCAGACCACATTCATATATATATATATATATATACATATATATATTTAAATTTTATTTTATTTTTCATTATAATATAATTACATCCTTTCCTTCACCTAAACCTTTCAACACATGACACCCCCCCACTCACAAACACACAAAGAGACATTTAAGATCTCTTTTTCATTAATTGTTTATATCTATATTTCTTTAAATACTTAAATATAGCTTATTTAGTCTGTATAATGTTACTTGCATGTATGTTTTCAGGGCTGAGCATTTGGTATTGGATAAACAGTTGGTGTACGCTGTGGTGAGGACTACTTCTCCCACTTTCACCACTCCTTAGTTACCTGTAATTCTTTGTGTCAGGTTAAGTCCTCCTGGGATTTTTCCTCATCCATATTAGCATGTCTATTGCTGTTCTTGTTCAGCTCATGTTTAGGCAAACATGTTGATGAGACATTAGGGATGTAGTTTTTGACATTACTGGGAGACAGAATCTTACAGGAAAACTCCCTGTCCTTCAAGCTCTTACCTGTTAATATACACTTTTAAAAACTTCTCATTGACTTTTACTGAGTAATCTAATTTCTCTGCTTTTTTTTTCCATCCCTAATTCTTTTATTTTCTACACGACCCATTCTGTTGGTGAGGATTTTCACTGCGATTTTTGACATTTTGATATTTTATTTCCAGCATATTTTTAACATGGCTTTTGTTCAACAATTCTTTTTGTTAAATTATGTTTTTGGATATTGGGTTGACCTTTAAAAAAGACATTTCATTCACGTCTTTGAGTTGTTTGAACATAATTGTAACTATTCTTTTATGTTCTCTGCCTGGAAGTTTTTCCAGGTCACTTACATTTAGGTGTTGTTATTATGTAATTGTCATTTTGTGGAGGAGACATGCTGTCTTGTCTTTTCGTGTGTGTTTATTTTTCCCTTGTTCTGAGACTTGCATATCTTGAATATTTCTTGAGTTTTTTTTTTCTTCCTTTATGCCTTTCTTTTTAAACTTCTCTTTCTCCTTTAGTTTGGAAATGTATAATGTTCAGAAGAAGGATGGAGATGCTAATTTTCCTCTCTGGGGCCTGCAAAAGAAGTTTTGGAGTGGTAGGTCCAAGTAGGCTAAGTTAGATCCTCTTCTTTCTGAAGGAGGCTTGCATTGGTTATAGTTCTGGAACAAAATTCCTAGGAGCTGTAGGCGGGCTTGGTGCAGAAGCCCATGATCCTTGCCTGAAGTGTTGATCCTGGATGTCTAGGTAGACCTAAGCAGGGAAGGCTTTGGTTTCTTCCCTAGAGTAAGAGATACCTGGACAATGTGGGTGAGCCTAAGCAGGGAAAGCCTGGTACCCTTCTTGCTACAGGAGATATGTAGCCTGGGATCTTGAAGCAAAAATCCTGAGAGCTACAGCTAATTTTGGTGCAGGAGGCAGTGACTGATACCTATAACATGAGTCTCAGGAAGCATAGAAGGACTTCAACTGGTGTAGTGGTATTCAGGAAGCCATTCAGGTTGGTCTACTGGTATGGGGGCTTCCCAAGGAGGTATGGTTAGGTCCAAGAAAGGGAAGTAAGGTCTCCTACTTTCTGCTGAGAATGTTAATTCTTATACCTGAAACCAAAGCACTCAGCAGGCTGAGGCAGGAGAATCACTAGTTTGAGGCCAGTCTGATCTACATAGTGAATTTACGGACAGATATTTATATGTTACAAGACCTTGTCTCAAAAAGAAAACATAAAACAAAGAGTGGTGAAAACAGACATTCTTGCAATGTTTTTAGGTTAGAGATTATCCTGTCTCAAAATTAAGTATGGTGCTAACTGTAATAAAATTAAAAGAGTATTGAAACTGCTCCCAAAGGAAAGGGGGAAACTAACAGAAAAAAATGCCCAAACTAATTTTTTAATAAAAGTATTATTGTTTAAAAGGATATCCAACTCCCCTGTACACTTACAAGTGAAAGAGAGTGTGGTTTCATCCAGACGAATGGTCTGTGGCTTGATACATAAATCCGCATTGGCAGTGTGCAGGCTCCATTGGTGAGTCTTAGATTTATAGCTTGATGCTGAGTGGCAGTGGTCTTGAAGCCAAACATAATCAAGGAGCATTATAGTGCTAGCATATTGTAGTTATAGAGAAGAGATCAGATTTAACAAATACTTTTTTAGGAAAACTAAACAACAAAAGTAAAAAACATGTTATTTCTAAAGACTTTTATTGACAAACAAGTAAGAGTAACAAAGGACAGCCCCTTGTCAATTGTTTAAAATAATATATAATTTCTATGATAGAAATGATATGCTTTTTGCATATAGAACACATGAAAAGTTCAGCTATATATCTAAGTAGGAAAGGGTGCAAATAAGCTGTTTTTGAACTCTTCTAGCAATCCTTTTGTTATGTTGAAGTTATAAAAATTGGAATCAACA
The DNA here is from genome assembly GCF_030254825.1 of Meriones unguiculatus. Classification (NCBI taxonomy): domain Eukaryota; kingdom Metazoa; phylum Chordata; class Mammalia; order Rodentia; family Muridae; genus Meriones; species Meriones unguiculatus. The sequence goes on from NC_083369.1 coordinate 125,141,522, forward strand.
GAGGTGACTTTCCTACACAACACTTTACTTATTTAGACAAAGTAAAAATGAAGTAAAATTTACATAAGCAACAAAACTATAATATGTCCAGAAATAAAATGTAGAGACGCTATATGAAGAAATTTGTAAGACTATTCTAGAAGACCTAAAGATAACCAACCTGTAGAAATACCATGTTAACAGATAAAGAATCTCAAAACCGGAAAGACATAAATTCCTCTAGAAATTAATGTAAAATTTCATGTAATGCTAATCTATACCTTAGATATTTTTACACATTAGAAAAGATAATTCTAAAACTCATATTGAAAAATGATAAAGTAACAATTTTGAAAAAGATGGTATGAAATACCGGCTATGAAAGTACGTTATAAAAATTTAGTTTTAAATATATTACTATAGAATAGATCACGAAAAAACTGACATTCCCAACAAGACCCATAAATACATGGAAATACGGTACATGAAAAAGGTGTCATTATATAATAGCACAAGAAAGACTGACTTCTCTATAAATGACATTGGAAAAACTTTGTGGAAACAAAAAGTTCTTTTTATTTTTTTTCTTTTTTTTTGTGTGTGTATGTGCATATACATGTGAGGGTCAAAGGACAACTCACAGAGGTTACTTGTCTCTATCCACAGTGTGGGGTCAGGGTGGATGGGAATCCAGCCTAAACCATTGGGCTTGCTGGCAAGCACCTGTGCCTGCTGAGCTGTCTCACTATTGCCATGCAACTATTTTTTTATTATTAATTACAGTTTATTCACTTTGTATCCTAGCAGTAGCCCCCTCACGCATCCCATCCCAATCCCAACCTCACTCCCTCTTCTTCTCTTATACCCCTCCCCAAGTCCAATTTTAGGGGAGGTCCTCCTCTCCTTCCATGCAGGAGTCCTAGGTCATCTCCATGATTAGTCCTTGTTTGGAGTATCAGTCTCACAAAAGAATCCTGTGCCCAGGTTTTTTGGTCCTGTTGTTCTCCTTATGGAGCTCCTGTTCCCTCCAGGTCTTTCTGTCTTCCCCTTCCTTCATAAGATTCCCTGTACTCTTCCCAAAGTTTGGCTATGAGGCTCAGTATCTGCTTTGATATCCTATGGGGTAGAGTCTTTAAGAGATCCTCTGTGGTAGGCACTTGTCCTGTTCCCTGTTTTCTCCCTCTTCCGGTGTCCATGCCATTTGCCTATCTGAGTTAGGATTGATCATCTTACTCAAGGTCCTCCTTCTTGCTTAGCTTCTTTAAGTGTATAGATTTCAGTATGTTTATCCTATGTTATATGTCTAATATCCACTTATAAGTGAGTATATACCATGTGTGTCTTTCTGCTTTTGGGATACCTCACTCGGATGATCTTTTCTAGATCTCACCATTTGCCCTCAAATTTCATGATTTCCTTGTTTTTAATTGCTGAGTAGTATCGCATTGTGTAAATGTACCACAATTTCTGTATCCATTCCTTAGTTGAGGAGCATCTGGATTGTTTCCAGGTTCTGGCTATTATAAATAAAGCTGCTACAAATATGGTTGAGCAAATGTCCTTGTTGTATACTTGAGCATCTTTTGTATATATATATATATATCATTTGGACATATATATATATATATATATATATATGAATGGTATAGCTGGATCTTGATTAAGCACTATTCCTAATTTTCTGAGAAAGTGTCAGCTTGATCTCCAAAGTGGTTGTAAAAGTTTACATTCCGATCAGCAATAGAGTAGGGTTCCCCTTTCTCCACATCCTCTCCAGGATGTTCTGTCACTTGAGTTTTTGATTTTTGCCATTCTGATGGGTGTAAAGTGAAATCTCAGGGTGGTTTTGATTTGCAGTTCCCTGATGACTAAGGACGTTGAACATTTCTTCAAGTGTTTCTCTGCCATTTGATGTTTCTCTCTTGAGAAATATCAGAAAATTCTTAATATTATTTAAGCAGTCAATTTCTGATAGGCTAAAACATATACAAAGAAAACTAAAATATCTGAAAAAAGAAATTGCAAAAGATACCATAAAAAATGGAAGGATTCCCCCCCTGCCATGTTCATAGATTGGTTAACTAAATATTGTTTGAAAATGACCACTGTAACAAAACCAATTTATAGATTCAATAAAATTCCAATCAGAATCCCACAGCATTCTTTATGTAAACAGGAAAAAATCCTAAAATTAATATGGAATCATAAAAGATTCCAGATAACCAAAACAATCCTGAGCAAAAAGAACAATACTGGAGGGATTACCATTCCACATCTCTCTTTCTCTCTTTCTCTTTCATCTCTCTCTGTCTCATTCTCTGTCACACACACCACACATAATACACACACACACACACACACAAACACACACACAAGTCATATAGATCAATGAAACAAAAAAGAAGACTCCAACATGAGTCCATGTAACTACAGCCATCTGATATTTGACAAAAAGGCAAATATCACACTCTTCAGAAAAGACAGCATCTTCAACAAAATGGTGCTGGGAAAACTAGATTTCCATTGTTGAATAATGACATTAGACACATATCTATCACTCTGCACATAGTCCAACTCCAAGTGGATCAAAGACCTCAATATGAAACCTGAAACTCTGAAACTGCTAGAAGAAAACATAAATAGTACCCTACAAAATGTAGGAAAGGAATTTTTAGATAGGACTCCGTTTGCTCAACAATTGACAAGTGGTACCTCATAAAACTAAAAATATTCTGAACAACTAAGGAAATAATTAATCAAATACAGGGGAATCCCACAGAATGAGGGAGAATTTTTACCAGCTATACATCTGACAGAGGATTAATATCCAGAATATGGAAAGAACTGAATAAGTCAAGAATACAAAGAACCCAAGTAAAAAAAATGGGATTTGGGGGCAGAGCCAAGATGGCGACTAGCACACACAGTTTCTGAGCTGCGGAAGAGCTAAACTTCTGAGTTGGTGAGTGGAAGGACCTCTAACCCAGGAAAACAACGGTGAGGCTTTCTAAACAACAGGGAACATTGCAGGAGGTGAAACTTTGGTCTCGGGTCACCCGGGGACTTGTGTGGGGAGGGTGAGAAATGATCCTTTGATCTCCCAGCACTTCCTTCCCCCAGACCTCCCTCCACCTCAGCACAGTGGACTCATCTTTCTCAGCGCAGACCTAATTGCCTGGGGTCTGTAGCCGCTGAGGCAGAGCTCCAAGCCTTTTAGCGGCTACTTGCAGCAGTACCTGTCTCGGAGTCCTAGATTTGCATGGCGGCTGCACCATCCTCCTAGGGCCCGAGTCTGCTAGACACCGTACTAGCTCCGCAGGATTGCCATCACTGACTGTACGGCCCGCCCAATCCCACAGTGACAGAGAATACACTATATACTCACCAAAACTAGGCAGAAACGCCATACAAGCTAGGCACACCAGGTGCTGGGCCTCCCAAGCTTGGAGAGCACAGTGAAGAGACCCCAGGACTTCCCCAGAAAGCATCTGGACTAGCAACCCAGTCTCCGGTTCAGTGGGACTTTCTAACCTGGCAACAGAGTATCACTGAGCTGGCGGGGCACATCAGCCCTCCAGTTTAAGACTAACCAGGGCCAAACCAGAGAACAGAGAGCCGGCTTACCCCGATCCCTACTGACATGACCACCTTGAAATCTCCAGCTGCAACAAGACCTCATAACCTGGCAGTGACAGCAGCACGGGGCTGGCAGAGCATATCAAAGAAGCAGGACCAAACCAGAGAGCAGAGAACACGGATACCCCAATCTCTGTCAAGTGACCTACCTGTAAGTGAGTACACCCTTGAGAATCTGGAGATCCCCAGATCCTGGGTCCTTCTAAAACAGAAGCCAGGCATCTAACCCCCTCCCACCCATATACCCACTTTGGGAAACAGAGGGGCACTTGGGACATTGAAGTTCCTGCTCTTTGGGTCTAATTGAGGAGTTAAGGCAGTTAATGCCAGAAATTGTGCTGCGATCATCACAAGCGCCTGCAACATATACAGTGCAGAGCCCCTCCCACACACTCCAGGGTTCAATATTAGCCATCACTCTGTCCCTCAAGACACACATCCACGCACACTTACACACACACACACACACACACACACACACACACACGCATGCGCGCCTACGTACTTTTCTCCCACAGGTACAGGGACCTCTCTCAGCTTCCTGAAGAACTCTCCAGATGCCAGAGAGAGACAGTAACAGTCTGATCTGCAGAATCCAAAAACAAACAGGGAAGGCTTCAGATAAGCCAATGGCCAGGGGTAACCGAAAGAACATTTCCAATATAAATCAGGACATCATGACTTCACCAGCAAACCCCAAAATTGATGGATACTCCAATTCATCAGAAGCATAGGAAAATGACTTTAAAGCCATGCTTAACCAATTATTTCAGGCTCATAAGGAGGAAATGAACAAATCTTTCAAAGAGTTGGCCAGTAAAGAAAGAAGAAATAGACAAAAAATCCTTAAAGAAACACAGGCAAACATAGCCAAACAAATAGAGGCACAAGTAGAGATAAAATTAGTGGCATATAAAAAGGAAATGAACAAAGAAATAGAGACCATCGTAGAGAGACAGGAATCCAAACTCAAACACATGAAAGAAATGGTACAAGACATGAAAACAGAATTAGAATCAATAAAGAAAACACAAACTGAGAAAACCCTTGAGCTGGAGAACTTGCAGAAAAGATAAGGAACCACAAAAGTAAGCATCACCAACAGAATACAAGAGATGGAAGAGAGAATCTCTGGAGCTGAAGACACACTTGCAGAAATTGATAATTCTCTCAAAGAAAAAGTAAAATCAGAAAAGTTCTAATCACAAAATATCCAAGAAATCAAGGATGCTATGAAAAGACAAAATCTAAGAATAATAGGAATTGATGAAAAAGAAGACTCCAGGCTCCAAAGTCCAGAAAATATTTTCAAGAAAATCATAGAAGAAAATTTTCCCAACTTAAAGAAAGAGATGTCCATAAATATACAAGAGGCCTACAAACACCAAAAAGACTAGACCAGAAAAGAAACACATCACGCCACATCATAGTCAAAACACTAAATCTACAGAACAAAGAAAAAATATTAAAAGCAGCAAGGAAAAAAGGCCAAGTAACATATGAAGGTAGACCTATCAGAATCACACCAGACTTCTCATCAGAAACTATGAAAGCCAGAAGGGACTGGGCAAGTATCATGGAGACTCTAAGAGATCACAAATGTCAACCCAGACTTCTACACCCTGCAAAGCTTTTGATCAACATATATGGAGAAAACAAAATATTCCATGAGAAAACTAAATTTACGCAATATCTACACAGCAAACCAACCCTAAGGAAGATTCTAAAAGGAAAACTCTAATCCAACGAAAACAACTTCACCCAAGAAAACAGGGCATACAGATAATATCCCAACAAAAATTAAATGAAAACAAGCAATGAAACAGGGTAAGATCACCGACTCCATTACAAAAGGAACTAATATGCATTAGTCACTATTATCTATCAATATCAATGGACTCAACTCACCAATAAAAAGACACAAGCTAACAGAATGGTTGCGAAAATGAGATCCAACATTCTGTTGCATTGAAGAAACACACCTATGCAACAAAGATAAACACTACCTCAGAGTAAAAGGCTGGAAAAATGTTTTTCAAGCAAATGTTTCCAGAAAACTAGCTGGAGTAACCATCCTAATATCTAATAAAATAGACTTTCATACAAAGTTAATAAAAAAAGATAAGGAGGGCCACTATTTTCTTATCAAAGAAAAAAATCCACCAAGAGGACATCACAATCTTGAATATCTATGCCCCAAATACAAGAGCACCTACATTCATAAATGAAACATTATTAAAGCTTAAAACATGCATTTATCCTAATCCCTTAATAGTGGGATACTTCAACACCCCACTCTCATCAAGGGACAGATCAACTAGACAGACACCAAATAGGGATATAAAAGCACTCACTTGATTTAGGAAATAGAATCCCTAAATCAAATGGGCCTAATAGACATCTACAGATCTGACCACCATGGACTAAAGCTGGATATCAACAACAACAGAAACAACAAAAAGCCGACACGCACATGGAAACTGAACAACTTACTACTCAATGACAGCTGGGTTAAGGAAGAAAGAAAGAAAGAAATTGCAGACTTCCTAGAATTCAATGAAAATGAAGAAGGCAAAATATACCCCAATTTATGAGACACATTGAAAGCAGTGCTCAGAGGAAAATTTATAGCACTAAGTGCCTACAAGAAGAAATTCGTAACATCACATACAAACAACTGTCTGGCCTAACTGAAAAACCTAGAAAAAAAAAGGAGCAGATACACCCAAGAGGAGCAGACAGCTGGAAATAATCAAACTCAGGGCTGAAATCAATCAATTAGAAACAAATAAAACTATTCAAAAAAAAATCAATGAAACAAAAAGCTGGTTCTTTGAGAAAATCAACAAGATAGACAAACCCTTAGCCAAACTAACTAAAAGGCAGAGAGAAACTATCCAAATCAGAAAAATCAGAAATGAAAATGGGGACATAACTACAGACACTGAGGAAATCCAACCAATTATTAGGTCATACTACAAAAGCCTATATGCCACAAAATTTGAAAATCTAAATGAAATGGATTATTTTCTTGAAAGATTCCATCTACCAAAATTAAGTCAAGATCAGGTAGAAAGACTGAATAGCCCTATATCTCCCAAGGAAATTGAAGCAGTCACTAACAGTCTCCCCTCGAAAAAAAGCCCTGGGCCAGATGGCTTCAGCGCAGAATTCTACAAGACCTACGAAGAAGTGTTAACACCATTTCTCCTCAAACTATTCCACAAAATAGAAACAGAAGGAACACTACCAAACTCATTCTATGGAGCCACAGTCACGTTGATACCTAAACCACAGAAAGATCCAACAAAAAAAAGTGAACTTCAAACCTATCTCTCTTATGAACATTAACACAAAAATACTCAATAAAATACTTGCAAACCGAATCCAAGAACACATCAAAGATATCATCCACCAAGACCAAGTAGGATTCATCCTAGGCATGCAAGGGTGGTTCAACAAACGGAAATCCATCAATGTAATCTACCACATAAACAAACTGAAGGAGAAAAACCACATGGTCATCTGCTTAGATGCTGAAAAAGCATTTGACAAAGTCCAACACCCATTCATGTTTAAAGTCTTGGAGAGATCAGGGATACAAGTCACATACCTAAACATAGTAAAGGCAATATACAGCAAGCCTATAGCCAACATCAAACTCAATGGAGAGAAACTTAAAGCAATCCCACTGAAATCAGGGACAAGACAAGGCTGCCCATTCTCTCCATACCTCTTCAAAATAGTACTTGAAGTCCTAGCCAGAGCAATAAGACAACTAAAGGAGATCAAGGGGATACAAATCGGAAAGGAAGAGGTCAAAGTGTCACTATTTGCAGATGATATGATAGTATACATGAACGACCCCAAAAATTCAACCAGAGAACTCCTCCAGGTGATAAACACCTTCAGCAAAGTGGCAGGATACAAAATCAACTCATAAAAATCAGAAGCCCTCCTGTATACCAAAGACAAAAAGGCTGAGAAAGAAATTAGGGAAACAACACCCTTCACAATAGCCACTAATCACATAAAGAACCTTGGTGTGACTGTAACCAAGCAAGTGAAAGACCTGTTTGAGAAAAACTTCAAGTCTCTGAAGAAAGAAATTGAAGAAGATCTCAGAAGATGGAAAGATCTCCTGTGCTCATGGATTGATAGGATTAACATTGTGAAAATATCCATCCTGCCAAAAGCAAACTACAGATTCAATGAAATTCCCATCAAAATACCAACTCAATTCTTTACAGACCTTGAAAAAAAGATTCCCAGCTTCATATGGAGAAACAAAAAACCCAGAATCTCCAAAACGATCCTGTACAACAACAGATCACCTGGAGGTATCTCCATCCCCGGTCTCAAGCTGTACTACAGGGCAACAGTAATAAAAACTGCATTGTATTGGCATAGAAACAGAAAGGAGGATCAATGGAACCACATAGAAGACCCAGAAATAAACCCTCACACCTATGAATACTCGATATTTGACAAAGAAGCCAAATCCATTCAATGGAAAAAAGACAGCATCTTCAACAAATGGTGCTGGACCAACTGGATGTCTACATGCAGAACAATGAAAATAGATCCATATTTATCACCCTGCACAAAACTAAAGTCGAAGTGGATCAAGGACCTCAACATAAAACCAGATACTCTAAATCAGTTGGAAAAGAAAGTGGGGAACAGCCTAGAACTCATTGGCACAGGAGACAACTTCCTGAACAGAACACCAACATCATAGGCTCTATGAGCAACAATGAATAAATGGGACCTCATGAAACTGAAAAGCTTCTGTAAAGCAAAAGACACCATCATCAAAACAAAATGACTGCCTACAGATTGGGAAAGAATCTTCACTAACCCTTTATCTGACAGAGGGCTAATATCCGGTATATATAAAGTACTAAAGAAGCTGAAAAGCAACAAACCAAGTAATCCAATTAAAAAATGGGGATCAGAGCTAAACAGAGAATTCTCGAAAGAGGAACATCGAATGGCAGAGAAGCACTTAAAGAAATGCTCAACCTCATTAGCCATTAGGGAAATGCAAGTCAAAACGACCCTGAGATTTCACCTTACACCCATCAGAATGGCCAAGATGAAAAACTCAAGTGACAACACATGCTGGAGAGGTTGTGGTGAAAGGGGAACCCTCCTCCACTGCTGGTGGGAATGTAAACTGGTACAACCACTTTGGAAGTCAATCTGGCGCTTTCTCAGACAATTAGGAGTAGTGCTACTTCAAGATCCAGCTATTCCACCCCTAGGTATATACCCAAAATTTGCTCAAGTACACAACAAGGACATTTGTTCAACGATGTTTGTAGCAGCTTTATTTGTAATAGCCAGAACTTGGAAGCAACCCAGATGTCCATCAACGGAGGAATGGATACAGAAATTGTGGTATTTTTACACAGTGGAATACTACTCAGCAATCAAAAAGGAGGAAATCATGAAATTTGCAGGCAAATGGTAGGATCTAGAAAAGATCATTCTGAGTGAAGTATCCCAGAAGGAGAAAGACAAACATGGTATATACTTGCTTATATAGACCTACAAGATATGATAATCACAATGAAATCTACACACCTAAAGAAGCTAATCAAGAAAGTGGACAAGGGCAAAGATGATCAATCCTCATTTAGAAAGACAAATGGGATGTATATTGAACGTATGACAGGAGTCTACCGCAAAAGGCATCTGAAAGACTCTAACTACCAGTGTTTCAAAGCAGACACTAAGACTCATATTCAAACCCTCGGCAGAGTGCACGGAATCATATGAAAGAAGGGGAGTCAGTATGATATGGAAAGGATAGGAGCTCTATAAAAACCAAATATATCCGGGCACAAGGTCTTTTCTGAAACTGACACTCAACCAAGGACCATCTATGGATATAACCTAGAACTTCTGCTCGGATGTGGCCCGTGGTAACTCAGTAACCAAGTAGTTTTCCAAAGTAAGGGGAACAAGAAGTATTTCTAACAGGATCTCAAGGGCAGGCTCTTTGACCCCCCCCCAGGGGAGGAGCAGTCCAGTTAGGCCACAGAGGAGGACTTTGCAGCCAGCCCTGAAGATACCTGATAAAACAGGGTCAAATGAAAGGGGAGGAGGTCCTCCCCTATCAGTGGACGTGGAAAGGGGCAGGGAAGAGACCAGGGAGTGAGTGAGTGTGGGGCTGGGGAGGGAATGAGGGAGCAGGATACAGCTGGGACACAGCGTTAACAAAATGTAACTAAAAAGAAAAATAAAATTAAAAAAAATGAGCCATTGATCTAAACAGAGAAATTTTTTTCAGGGTTATATTCATATATGTATTCATACACATACACAAACAGATATATATGCAATAGTAATAATCAATGAAGAATCAATCAATTTGAGAATGGAAGAGAAGACAGGAGTTGGAGGAAGGACACCTTGGAGTGCCTGGAGGGAGGAAAGAGGAGTGGGAAAATGATTCAATCTCTTTTAATTAAACTGTATTAAAAGTAAATTATAAAAAGCTTTGAAAAACAATAAATCTTTTTGTTAAGAAGTACAAAAGCCCACTCCAATTAGCTTGAAGTTATAAGAACTAAGTAAAAAGAGAGATCGAGAGCACAAAAACTCAATCTTTCCTAGTAGTGTAGGGGAAAGCTGCTGGGCTCTGAGCATGGCATACTTCCGTGTTTTCTTTCTGACTCTTCCTCTGGGCCTCTGCTTCATGAAGGAGTCATGTCTTTTTAATATTCTTTCTGTTTTCTAGCCTTCTCCCTCCCCCCAATTTATTGAAAATATATTTTTGTAGGAAAAAAAAATTTGTACATAGGGTAAAACAATATAAATTCAATCATACAGATGGGTTTAGCTCTATTACCCATCTTGAAAAAGTTACCTATTCAATGACAGAGCCACCCAAGCACATCCCAGAACAGTACACAGCCAAGGTGGTCTACTTAGAATCCATACAAAAACAATATCCCAAGAGAGAGATAACCTATTTGTTTTGATTGGGTTCATATAACTCAATAGCACACCACTTGAAGTATTATCTTTATCCAGATTCCAAGCAGACCAAAAAGCCTTTAATCTATCCTGTAATGTCCTTAGGAGGCTCTGCCAATGAACAGCAACAGAGTAAAAACCCCACAGTCCTTTCTTTAAAATGAAGAGGGAAAGAATGGAATGGAGGGAACTGTTAAAATTTCGTCTCCTTACTAATCAAGAGGGAGGACTCTTGCTAAAATGCTCAATTCCTATCTAGAACAGCAAAGAGGATAGACATCAGAAGAAGAAAAGAGGGAACAAGTCAGGAGCCTGACACAGAGGACCTCTGAAAGATTCTGCCCTGCAGACTATCAATGCAGATGCTGAGACTTATGGGCACCTTTGGGCAGAGTGCAGGGAATCTTAGGAAAGAAGTAAGAAACAGTAAGATCTGGAGAGGACAGGAACTCCACAAGGAGAGCAACAGAACAAAAAAATCTGAGCACAGGGGTCTTTCCTGACACTGATACTCCAAACAAGGACTATGCATGGAGATAACCTAAGACCCCTGAACAGATGTAGCCCATAGCAGTTCAGTATCCAAGTGGGTTCCATTGTAATAGGAACAGGGACTGTTTCTGACATGAACTGATTGGCCTGCTTTTTAATTACCTTCCCTTGAGGGGGAAGCAGCATTACCAGGCCACAGAAGAAGACAATGCAGCCACTCCTGTTGAGACCTAATTGATGAAGATCAGAAGGAAAAGAAGACCTTCCTTATCAGTGGACTTGGGGAGGGGCATGCATGCAGAGGGTGGAGGAAGGAAAGGATTGGGATGGGAGGAGGGAGGGAACTACAGGGGGGGATGCAAAGTGAATAAAGTATAATTAATAAAGAATTTTTAAAATCTTAAAAAAATTCATTTTCTTTCCTTGTGGCTTGAAGTCTCTCCTTCCTCCTGCTCTGCCCCCTGGAAGCCTCTTCAGCCTTCAAAACCTCATTGGCCTCTGCTGCCAAATCTGCCTATTCCATCTATCCCACCACCTTTTCCTTGGAAACCTCTTCTGTCTTCACCTTGGCCATGGCAGCCACCTTCATCCTTAGGTTTAGCCCAGTGGAAGGTAACCTTTTTTCATCAGTTTCTCCATCTTCCATGGCCTCCTTGGCAGCTTTGGCATCTTCCTCACTATTAAAGTCTACAAAACCAAACCCTTTAGAAGGACCAGTTTCCTTATCAATGACTATTCTTGCATGAAGACAGCCCTCAAATGATTCTTTCAAGGTCTCTTCAGTGGCATCCTCTGACAGACCTCTGACTAACACAGACTTGGATGGCTAACTTGCATTAGGTGATTCCCTCTGTTCTTGTGACTCCAGCCCGATTGTTCTGCCCTCAATTTCCATTTTATTACAGGAATCTAAAACTTCTTTAGCATCTTTAAATGAAGCAAATTCTACATATGCATATCCTTTACATTTGTCATTTGAGTTCTGAGGCACTTTGATAAAAGTTGCTTTCTCAAATACTTCCTGAAGAGTTTCTTCTGTTGCACTATAGGAAATATTACTTAAAACCAAAGTTTTTGATTCACCAGCAACACCCCAAGTGCTTTTTTCTTTCCACTTCTCTCTTGTCTTTGTCCTTTCTCTCCAGTGTAGTAGAGTGAAACAGATCGCTCATCAATTTCTGCCCCCTGCTTTTCTTCAAGGATTTTCTCTGCATCAGCTTCAGACTTAAATGCAATATAAGCAATCCCTTTACTCTTCCCATCCTGGCTGACCAATCTGATCTCTGTGGCATCTTCAAATTAAACTTCTTTTAATTCATCCTCAGTAATGTTGAAAGAGAGTGTTTTGGCTAAAAGTATTCTTGTAGCTCGAACTTTCTTACTATCTTTTCCTTTTGTTTTTTCTAATTTAATTTAATTGCTGAACACTTTTAAACCAGTGCGCTCTAAGACTTTTCATAGGTCTTCAGCAGACTCAAAGTCCACATAACCAAATTTCCTATTTGTACCAGTTCTGACATCCACAACAGCAAGATCATTTTTAGCAAAAAGTTCACTGATTGAAATTTTTAATTCTGCAATAGACTTGCTTGGATTAAGGTTTCCAATGAACACATTGAAAATTGTAGTTGATTCTGAGCCTTCTACTTTCTGTGTCCTGGCTTCAGAAGCTTTTTTCTATTTGGTCATTGCTTCTTCCGGTTTCCTGGTGCTGTTTTAACAGATTCTTCTTTTTCTTCCTCTTTCTCTTCTTCCTCCTCCTCCTCTACTTCCTCCTCATCATCATCCTCATCTTCATCCTCTTCTTTGTCATCCTCCTCCTCCTCAGCCATACTCTTGGCTTTCACAGGAACTTTTTTTTTTTTGGCAGCTTTCTTTCCGTTGGCTGTTGTGATCTCCATAACGTCTTCTGAGTCATCTCCTCTTCGGCATCATCATCTTCCTCGTCTTCATCTTCTGATGCAGGGGCAGCAGCTGCTGCTGCTTTCGGTGTTTTTGCATCTTTTATGACTGGTGACTCAAAATTCATCCTCCTCCTTCTCATCATCTTCATCCTCTTTCTAATCATCTTCATCCTCATCACTGGATTTTTTTTTTTTTTTGGCATTCTTACCATTTTTTAGCCCCCTTGGCTGCTGTGACAGCCCTTTTCACCAGATTTTGCTACTGATGCTTTTGTTTGTGTGGCTCTCTTCTTACCAAATGTTGCAACTACTTTGGCTGATGTAACTGCCTTCTTAGCTGGTGTGCCTGTTGCCTTTTTGCCTGGGGTAACATTTGCTTTCTTAACTGGTGTTGGAACTGCAACATTTTTTGTTTGTGAAATGACCACCTTCTTTGCTGGAGTTCCAGAGGCCTTCTTGCTTTTTTCTTTCCTGAGGGATGACAATCTCTTCTTCACTGCTGTCATCTTCTTCATCTTCTCACATTTCTTCATCTTCACTATTTTCTTCTACCTCCTTTGGGGGAGGAGCCATTTTCTTGGACTCACCATGGGATTTGCCAGCCTTTGCGAGTTTCACCACGATGGCGGTTACAACAGTGGCTTGTGTGGAGAGCAAGCAGCTCAGAAGAGCTTAGGGGAACCCATGTGAAGTCAAGGGCCGCAGCAGACACTGAAGACTCTGGTACACGTACAGGTGCCCGCCAGCTACAGCTAAAGTCCCAAAAAATATTTTTAAACATAATTTATCCTGATTATGATTACCTTTCCAACTACACCTCCCAGTTTCTCCACACCACCCCTCCCATCCAGATCTACCTTCCCTTTCTCTCATTAATAAAAAGACAAGCTTCTAAGGGATAATAAAAATAAATAAAATGATAAATCAAAGACTAACACATCAGAGTAAGACAAAACAAACAAGTAAAAGAGCCCAAGAAAAGTCACAAGAAATGGATATAGACAAAGAGACCCATTTGTTTATACACTCAGAAATCCTATAAAAACACTAAAATGGAATCCATAATATAGACTCAAAGGATCTTTAGGGTAAAAAGAGAGAAGAAAAAAATATATATATTTATTAAATACAAATAAAAGATTTTTTTTTAAAAAAAAGGAAATGCCTTGACATGATTTTGAGCTCATTTTCTATTGGCCATCTAATGCTGGGCATGTAGCCTATGCTTGCGTAGTTTGTTTTCCCAGTGAGACTCCCTTGGAGAAAATGTTGCAAGTGGTTATCAGTTGGAAACTGCTTTGAGGTTGGGAATGGGGGACATGTGTCCACTTCTCCTTTCAGCCATTGGACCTCTTCCAGTGCAGATACATGCAGCCTGTGACTTCATTTGTGTGTCAGTGTTGTTGATTTAGAAGGTGTTATTGCCTTGGTGTCCTTCATCTCCTCTGGATGTTACACTATTTCTGTCTCCTCTTCTACAAGGAAGCCATGGTGCAGACCCATGCACAATCTGTGCTGTTTCAGTCTCTTTGAGTTCATATGTGTTTTGATCATGTTGATTTAGAGGAACTTATTTCTTTTTGGTTTCCTCCATCCCCTCTGGCTCTTAAATTCTTTCTGCTTTCTCTTCAACAGGGCTCCTTGAACCATGACATTTGATGGAGAGATCTCATTTTAAGCTGAGTATTCCAAGATTTCTCACTCTGCATAATGTCTGACAGGGGGTCTCTGTATTTGTTCTCATTTGCTGAAAGACTAAGCTTTTCTGATGATGGCTGAACAAGGCACTGATCTACAAGTGTAGCAGAATGTCATTAGGAGTCATTTTATTGCTACATTCTTTCAGTAGAACAGTAGTGTTTGGTTTTACCACAAGTCCCTGACATTTGCCACAAGATAGATGTCTCTTCAGGACATCATGCTTAATGAAGTAAGTCAAATACAAAACAAAAAATATGGTATGATTTCACATATATGTGGAAATTTTTTTTTAAAAAATTCAACTATAGAGATAGAGGATAAAGCAGTAGTTACTGGGAAAAAAGACAACTGAGAGGAAGTATAAAATATAGATCATAAGATACAAAGCAGCAGAGTAGTAGGATGATCAAGACTATAAATCTATTGTACAATATGAGGGGTATAGTTAATAATAGTGTACTGTAGTTGGATTTTTTCAATATGAGATTATTATAGCTGTGCTTGAACACAACAGGAAGAACTGTTTGAGAAATGTTAATTTTCTTAACAAACATTTTATTGTCTACATGCATCTCATAATATTACATTACATACATTAAATATATACAAAAATATTTTAAAAAGAAACATTTATTAAAGAAAAATACTGAACTTTAAGTAATAAAAGTAGGAACACGTGGTCTGTTTTAGACACTCCTTATTCCTACTCTAGCTCTATTATCAGTATTTCTATAAGTGTAGACAAACCAAAAACACCAGCAGCTATACTGTTAAAGTGGACTAACTTGACTTGGAGAAGAACTCACAGAAGCCCATGCCCTAGATTTTGGGAAGGCAAGCAACAGACTAAAAGAATACCTAGAAATCTAAAAAGATGATCCAGAGAAGGAGATAGTTAAAGGTTCTTGAAAAGCTCCAACATATATTTTGTGTTTAGAAACATTGCACAGTGGTGCTAGGTTGTGTGTACACTAAGGAGAGATGGATATTTGCAAGGGTTTTCTTCTTGTCCCAGGAAGAAAATGAAGCCTCATGCAGGTATAAAGAAGACAGGAGAAAATGAAAAAGTAAAAAAAGTTGAAGACATTTTCCTTTTTAAAATTATTATCGTTTATTACAATTTATTCAATTTGTATCCTGGTTGTGGTCCCCTCTCTCTTCTCTTCCCAATCCCACCCTCACTCCCTTTTCTCCACCTGTACCCCTCCCCTAGTGCATTGATAGGGGGGTTCCTCCTCCCCTTCTATTTGACCCTAGCCTATCAGGTCTCATCAAGACTGGTTGCATTGTCTTCCACTATGGCCTGGCAAGCCTGCACCCACCAGGGAGAGGTGATCAGAGAGCCTGTCACTAAGTTCATGACAGAGAAAGCCCCTGTCCCCCTTATTAGGCAACCCATTTGGAGACTGAGTCTATGGGCTTCTTCTGAGCTGCGATTTTACATCCTCTCAATCCGTTGTCCTTGGTCAGGGTATCAGTCTCTGCAGGACACAAGGGCTCAGGTTTTTGTTCTGTTTTGTTTGTTTGTTTTTCGGCTCTGTTAGTCTCCTTTTGGAGCTCCTGTCCTGCCAGGTCTTTCTATCTCCCCCTTCTTTCATAATATTCCCTGCATTCTCCCCAAAGTTTGGCTATGAGTCTCAGCCTCTGCTTCGGTACCTCGATCAGTAGAGTCTTTCAGAGGCATTCTGTGGTAGGGTCCTGTACTGTCCCCTTTCTTCTACTGCTTCCAGTGTCTATCGCATTTGTCCTTCTGAATGAGGATTTTGCAACTTCCCTATGGTATTCCTTGTTGCTTTGGTTCTTTAGGAGTATAGATTTTAGTATGTTTATCCTATATTATATGGCTAATATCCACTTATGAGTGAATATATACCATGTGTGTCTTTCTGCTTCTGGGTTACCTCACTTAAGATGATCTTTTCTGGTTCCCACCATTTGCCTGCAAATTGCATGATTTCTTTGTTTTTTAATAGCTGAACAGTATTCCATTGTGTAAATGTGCTACAGTTTCTATATTCATTCCTCCACTGAGGGACAACTAGGTTGTTTCTAGCTTCTGCCTATTAGAAATAGAACTGCTATGAAAATGTTCGAGATATTGTCTTTGCAGTATATTTGAGCATATTTTGGTTATATTCCTAGGAGTGGTATACCTGGATACTGAGGTAGCACTATTTGTAATTGTCTGAGAAAGCACCAGATTGATTTCCAAAGTGGTTGTACAAGTTTACATCCCCACCAGCAATGGAGGAAGGCTCTCCTATCTCTACATCCTCTCCAGCATGTGTTGTTATTGAGTTTTTGATCTTAGCCATTCTGATGAGTGTAAGGTGAAATATCAGGGTTGTTTTGATTTGCAATTATTTCAATCTTCTTGTATCTGTTGATGCTTGCTTTGTGATCAACTATACGGTCAATTTTGGAGAAGCATCCATGGGGTGCTGAGAAAAAGTTATACTCATTTGAGTTTGGGTGAAAGGTTCTGAAGACATTTCTTAGGTCCACTTAATTTAGGACCTCTGTAAGTGTCATTATTTCCATATTTAGATTCTGTCTTGATGATCTGTCCCTTGGTGAAAGTGCAGTGTTGAAGTCTCCCATTATTGAGGTGTTGGAATGGATGTGTGATTTGAGCTGTAATAATGTTTCCATTATGAATGCAGGTACTCTTGTATTTGGAGCATACATGTGCAGGCTTGTGATGTCCTACTGATGGGTTTTTCTTTTGATGAGAATGAAGTGTCCCTCCTCATCTTTTTTGATTAATTTTGGTTGAGAGTCCATTTTGTCAGATATTAAGATAGCTACTTCAGCTTGTTTTCTGTGCCGTTTGCTTGAAAAAACTTTTTCCAGCCCTTTACCTTGATGTAGTGTCTGTCTTTGTTGCAGAGGTGTTTCTTGGATGCACCAGAATGTTGGATCTTGTTTCCAACACAATTCTGTTAGTCTGTGTTTTTTTTTTTTTTTTTGGATAGTTGAGTTCATTGATGTTGATAGGTAATAGTGACCAATGAATGTTAGTTTCTTTTATTGTGGAGTTGGTGGTGATAGTGTCTTTGTGTGCTTATTTTATTTTGAATTTTTGTTGTGAGGTTATCTATGTCCTGTGTTTTCTTGGCTGTAGTTGATTTCGTTAGATTGGAGTTTTCTTCTAGTATCTTCTATAGGGCTGTGTTGCTGTGTGGATATTGTTAAACTTTACTTTTGTCATGGAATATTTTGTTTTCTCCATCTATGTTCACTGAAAATTTTGCTGGATATAGTAGTCTGGCTTGGCATCTGTAATCTCTAAGCTTCTGCATGATATCTGTCCAGGCCCTTCTGGCTTTCATAGTCTCTGTTGAGAAGTCTGCTGTGATTCTGATAGGTCTGCCTTTATGTTTTACTTGGCCTTTTCCCCTTGTTGCTTTTAATATTTTTCTTTGTTCTGTAGATTTAGTGTTTTGACTATGATGTGACATGAAGAGTTTCTTTTCTGGTCTAGTCTATTTGGTGTTTTGCAGGCCTCTTTAATGTTTATGGACATCTCTTTCTTTAAGTTAGAAAAAATTTCTTCTATGACTTTCTTGAAATATTTTCTGGACCTTGGAGCCAGGAATCTTCTTTTTCATCTATTCCTATTCTTCTTAAATTTCTTTTTTTAATTAAATACACTTTATTCATTTTGTATCCCCCCATAAGCCCCTCCCTCCTCCCCTTCCGATCCCACCCTCCCTCCCCTTTCTGCATGCATGCCACTCCCCAAGCCCACTGATAGGACAGGTTCTCCTCTCCTTCATTCTGATCTTAGTCTATCAGTTCTCATCAAAAGTGGCTGCATTGTCCTCTTCTGTGGCCTGGTAAGGCTGCTCCCCCCTCAGGGGGAGATGATCAAAGAGCGGGCCAATCAGATTATGTCAGAGGCAGTCCCTCTTCCCATTACTAGGTAACCCACTTGGACACTGAACTGCCATGGGCTACATCTGTGCAGGGGTTTTGGGTTATCTCCATGAATAGTCCTTGGTTGGAGTATGGGTCTCTGGGAAGTTCCCTGTGTTCAAATTTTCTTGTTCTGTTGCTCTCCTTGTGGAGTTCCTGTCCTCTCCAGCTCTTGCTATTTCCCATTTCTTACATAAAATTCCATTCACTCTGCCCAACAGTTGGCCATCAGACTCAGCATCTGCTTTTGATAGTCTGCAGGGCAGAGGCTTTCAGAGGCCCTCTCTGGCAGGTTCCTAGTTTGTTTCCTGTTTTCTTCTTCTGGCTTTCAGTGGCCCTCTGTAGCAGATTCCTAGGTTGTTTCCGGTTTTCTTCTTCTTCTGATGTCCATCCTCTTTGCCTTTCAGGATGGGGACTGAGCGTGTTAGTTAGGGTCCTCTCACTTGCTTAGTTTCTTTAGATACACAGATTTTAGTGGGTTTGTCCTATGTTGTATGTCTATATGAGTGAGTATATACCGTGTGTGTGTGTCTTTTTGCTTCTGGAACAACTCACTCAGGATGATCCTTTCCAGATCCCACCTATACCTGCAAATTTCATGATTTCCTTATTTTTCATTGCTGAGTAATACTCCATTGTATAGATGTACCAGAATTTCTGCATCCATTCTTCAGTTGAGGGGCATCTGGGTTGTTTCCAGCTTCTGGCTATTACAATTTTATTTTTTTCTTCTTAGTTACATTTTATTA
Organism: Meriones unguiculatus; assembly: GCF_030254825.1. Taxonomy (NCBI): domain Eukaryota; kingdom Metazoa; phylum Chordata; class Mammalia; order Rodentia; family Muridae; genus Meriones; species Meriones unguiculatus. The sequence goes on from NC_083369.1 coordinate 125,160,888, forward strand.
ACTCTGTATCCCAGCTGTATCCCACTCCCTCATTCCCTCCCAATCCCACCCTCCCTCCCTCATCCCCATCCTGCCCCTTTCCAAGTCCACTGATGGGGGGGGGGACCTCCTCCCCATTCATCTGACCCTGTTTTATTAGGTATCTTCAGGACTGGCTGCAAAGTCCTCCTCTGTGGCCTAACAGGACTGCTCCTCCCTTGAGGGATGGGGAGGTCAAAGAGCCAGCCATTGAGTTCCTGTTAGAAATAGTCCTTGTTCCCCTCACTATGGGAAACGAATTGGTCACTGAGCTACCACAGGCTACATCTGAGCAGAGGTTCTAGGTTATATCCATAGATGGTCCTTGGTTGAGTGTCAGTCTCAGAAAAGACCCTGGATCTCAGAAAAGATCCAATCCTTTCCACATCACACTAACTCCCCTTCTTTCATATGATTTCCTGTACTCTGCTAAAGGTTTGGTTATGACGCTCAGTATCTGCTTTGAAACACTGCTAGTTAGAGTCTTTCAGATGCGCTCAGTAGACTCCTGTCATACGTTCAATGCACATCCTATCTGTCTTTCTAAATGAGGATTGATCATCCCACCCGGTGCCTGCTTTCTTGATTATCTTTTTTAGGTGTATAGATTTCATTATGTGTATCATATCTTATAGGTCTATATAAGCGAGTATATACCGTGTTTGTCTTTCTCCTTCTGGGATATTTCACTCAGAATGATCTTTTCTAGATGCCACCATTTGCCTGCAAATTTCATGATTTCCTCCTTTTTGATTGCTGAGTAGTATTCTATTGTGTAAAAATACCACAATTTCTGTATCCATTCTTCCGTTGATGGACATCTGGGTGGTTTCCAGGTTCTGGCTACTACAAATAAAGCTGCTATAAACATGGTTGAGGAAATATCCCTGTTGTGTACTTGAGCAAATTTTGGGTATATACCTAGGAGTGGTATAGCTGGGTCTTGAGAAAGCACTATTCCTAATTGTCTGAGTAAGCGCCAGACAGACTTCCAAAGTGGTTGTACCAGTTTACTTTCCCATCAGCAGTGGAGGAGGGTTCCCCTTTCTCCATAACCTCTCCAGCATGTGTTGTCACTTGAGTTTTTGATCTTGGCCATTCTCATGGGTGTAAGGTGAAATCTCAGGGTCGTTTTCATTTGCATTTCTCTAATGGCTAATGAGGTTGAGCATTTCTTTAAGTGTTTCTCTGCCATTCGATATTTCTCTGTCAAGAATTCTCTGTTTAGCTCTGTTCCCCACTTTTTTTTTTTTTTTTAATTTGGATTACTTGGTTTGCTGCTTTTTAGCTCTTTAGTTCTTTTTATATGCTGGTAATTAGCTCTCTGTCAGATAAAGGGTTGGTAAAGATTCTTTCCCAATCTGCAGGCAGTCGTTTTGTTTTGATGACAGTGTCTTTTGCTTTACAGAAAGAAGCTTTTCAGTTTCATGAGGTCCCATTTATTGATTGATTCTTGGTCTTAGAGCCTGTGCTGTTGGTGTTCTGTTCAGGAAGTTGTCTCCTGTGCCAATGAGTTCTAGGTTGTTCCCCACTTTTTCTTCTAACCGATTTAGAGTATCTGGTTTTATGTTGAGGTCTTTGATTCACTTGGACTTTAGTTTACTTCTATGATTTTCTTGAAAATATTTTTTGGACCTTGGAGCCTGGAGTCTTCCTTTTCATCAATTCTTATTATTCTTAGATTTCATCTTTTCATGGTGTCCTTGCTTTCTTGGATGTTTTGTGTTTGGAACTTTTCTGATTTTTCTTTTTCTTTGAGAGAAGTATCAATTTTTGCAATTGTTTCTTCAGCACCTGAGATTCTCTCTTCCATCTCTTACATTCTGTTTTTTTATGCTTACTGTTGTATTTCCTGATCTGTTCTCTAAGTTCTCCAGCTCCAGAGTATTCTCTGTATGTGTTTTCTTCATTGATTCTAAATCTGTTTTCATGTCTTGCACCATTTCCTTAATCTGTTTGAATGTGGATTCCTGTCTTTGCATGATGGCATCTATTTTTTTGTTTGTTTGTTTCCTCTTTATGGGCCCGTAATAAATGGATAAGCATGGATTTTAATTCCTTTTCCTTTGTTTCCGATGAATTAAAACAGCCATTGATTTGGGGTTTTGCTCGTGAAGCCATGATGTCCTGATTTTTATTGGATGTGTTCTTATTCAGGCCTCTAGCCTTCTAATGGTCAGTAACTTTTGTTGTTTGTTTCTGGAGCCTCTATTGCAGACTGGAGCCATCTGACTCTGGAAGCTGGAGTATTCTTCAGGAAGATGAGAGAGGTCCTTCGTTTTGTGAGTGGCTGTTGGTGTTTCAGATGCAGCTATGGGAGGAAGGTCACAGACACTTGTGTGCAAGTGCAGGAGTGTGCATGGAGATGTGACTGCTTGGAAGGGTGAAGTGTAAGGAAGGAGCACCATTGCAGGTTGTGATACAGGCACTGTTTGCTGTATGCAGGCGCAGATGCTCTGAATGGCTCAGTAACCCATAGGCCTGTCTTAGTATTATGCTCCAAGTGCTCAGATCTGTCTGGGGTGCACCATCTTAGTTCCAGGAATTGTTTGTGAGCAATGTTGAGAATGCTGTCCCAGGGCTCCTTATATTGCCCACAGTGGAGGTGTGGATGGGAAGGATCCGATGTCTTGCTGCTAGTGTAGAGGGTCCCTGATGTGGGGCTCTGTATACACTCTCTCCCAGAATCATTCACTCCCAAGTAGGTGTGTAAAGCACAAATGGCCCATGAACTCACTTGCAGGCTTATGTGGTAATCTCAGAGAGCCTGCAGTTTTCTCTTGTCAAATTTTGGATCCCTGTTTGGTCGTTAGAGTAAGGAGGGGACCTATACCTGGGGTTAGCCACTGCTCCTCCACTGGGGCAAGGGGAGCAAGCGAAGGTGCAGCTGAAAGTGTAGGGAGTCAAAGTTCACCACTCTCAAACCCCAGGAGACATCCAAAGGGTCCTGGATCCAATCTGTCCCAGCTCATGGGTTGTCCTCTCTAGCTCTGAGAGTCTCAAAACCAGTGCTTTGGCTTCAGCTGCCCAGCCACTCACCAGTTTTGGAGTTTAGGATCTTCTGCCCTTCAGAAATGGTAAGCACTGGTTGCCACCATCTTGGAGCCTCTATGGTAAACTTTTTTTTTCTTTCCAATTCTTCTATTCTTTTTTTATTTTTAATTATACTTTATTTACTTTGTATCCTCCCTCTAGTTCCCTCCCTCTAGTTCCCTCCTTCTAGTTCCCTCCCTCCTCCCCTCCCAATCCCTCCCTTCCTTCCCCTTTTCCACACACTCCCTTCCCCAAGTCCACTGGTAGGGGAGGGTTTCTTTTTCTTCCTTCTGATCCTAGTCTGTTAGATCTCATCAGGAGTGGTTGCATTGTCTTCCTCTGTGGCCTAGAAAGGCTGCTCCCCCCTCCGGGGGAGGTGATCAAAGAGCAGGCCAATCAGTTCATGTCAGAAGCAGTCCCTGTTCCCATTACTATGGAACCCACTAGGACACTGAACTACCAAGGGGTACAATCTGTGCAGGGGTTCTAGGTTATCTCTATGCATGGTACTTGGTTGGAGTATGAGTCTGAGGAAAGACCCCTGTGCTTAAATTCTTTGGTTCTGTTGCTCTCCTTGTGGACCTCCTGTCCTCTCCAGCTCTTCCCATTATTTCACACTTCTTTCATAAGATTCCCTGCATTCTGCCCAAAGTTTGGCCGTAAGTCTCAACATCTGCCTTGATAGTCGGCCTGGCAGAGCCTTTCAGAGGCCCTCGGTGGGAGGCTCCTAACCTGTTTCCTGTTTTCTTCTTCTTCTGATGTCCATCCTCTTTGCCTTTCAGAGTAGGGATTGAGCATTTTAGCCAGAGACCTCCCTCTTGATTAGTTTCTTTAGGTGTACATATTTTAGTAGGTTTGTCCTATATTGTATGTCTATATGAGTGAGTATATACCGTGTGTGTCTTTCTACTTCAGGGATAGCTCACTCAGGATGATCCTTTCCAGATCCCACCATTTACTTGCAAATTTCATGATTTCCTTGTTTTTCATTGCTGAGTAATATTCCATTGTATAGATGTACCACAATTTCTGTATCCATTCTTCAGTTGAGGGGCATCTGGTTTGTTTCCAGCTTCTGGATATTACAAATAAAGCTGTTACAAACAGGTGAGTAAATGTCCTTATTGTGTACTTGAGCCTCTTTTGGATATATGCCTAGGAGTGGTATAGGTGGATCGTGAGGAAGCGCTATTCCTTATTTGAGAAAGTGCCAGATTGATTTCCAGAGTGCTTGTACTAGTTTACATTCCTACCAGCAATGCAGGAGGGTTCCCCTTTCTCCACAACCTCTCCAGCATGTGTTGTCACCTGAGTTTTTGATCTTGGCCATTCTCATGGGTGTAAGGTGAAATCTCAGGGTTGTTTTGATTTGCATTTCCCTGATGGCTAATGATGTTGAGCATTTCTTTAAGTGTTTCTCTGCCATTTGATATTCCTCTATCAAGAATTCTCTGTTTAGCTCTGTTCCCCAGTTTTTAATTGGATTACTTGATTTGTTGCTTTTCAACTTCTTTAGTTCTTTATATATACTGGATATTAGTCCTCTGTCAGATATAGGGTTGGTGAAGATTCTTTTCCAATCTGTAGGCAGTCGTTTTGTTTTGAGGATGGTGTCCTTTGCTTTACAGAAGCTTTTCAGTTTCATGAGGTTGGTAAACATTTAAACAATATGAATATTTATAGTGTCAGATTCCTACATACATCTACTGGCAAAGGGTATAAACATTGATGCTTCAATGTTTTTTTTTTAATTTTTTAAAATAATTTATTCACCTTACAGCCCAAAGTAGCCCCCTCCCTCATCTCCTCCCAGTCCTACCCTCTCTCATCCCTTATCTCCTTCCCCTAGTCATGAGGGTTTAAGGTTTTTAAAAAGGACTTTTGAATAATAGTTGGGATGTTCTATAAGGTAGTCCAAGGATTCTCAATCTCAGAACTATGGTACATAAACTAAAACAGTTTGGATCCTTCTGATTGCTCATTTTTACTATAATACAGCAAAAGTTGCATGTGACAAAAACATGTTTTCTCATAGAGGCATATAATAACAACAATTATAGTTAACCCATTCCTATCCACTACACCTGTGATGGACACAACAACACAGTCCAAGCACAACTGCATGATTTTTAACAAACTGAGGCCTCCAGAAACATTTTTCTTGAAGTTTCTCACAATCATTCAGAATTCCCCTCACATCATTCCATTATTGGACTATGTTATAACACTACCCAGTTTGAAATTTTTTCAGGAGCCTTAGAAATCAACACAAGGGATAAAGCCCTGTCTACCCTTTACCTTGTAATACTTTCTGTGGTTGTAACATTCCTGGTCTACATGTTTTAACACTTTCCTATGGATATTGAGGTTTTCATTTTTTTTCCTAGGATGACACAGGGTAAGGTGTCTGGCTGGAACACTGCAGGGTTATCCCTAAGTTGGGTTTTAATGATGCTTTGTGTTTTGTCTTGTGATTTGTACAATAGTTTTGGAGATAAGTCTTCAGATACCATTTCTATTGTACTGAAAACATGTTCAGACTATACAAAAAGTATTCTTTGTTGTATAGCAAAATGAATATATTTAATGCTCTTGAGTTGTATATTTAAATGGTTATTGGGTATATTTTATGCCATTTATTTTAACCACAATTAAAAAATAATAAGATTTCCTCACACATCTCTTACTCAAATGATCTCCATGTTGGTGCAAAGTACAAGTCACAGACTTGGAAGCTTTATGGCACCAATGGACGGATAATGAAAATAAATTTCAAAAGCTGGACAGATGAAAAGCCTGACCTATGTCTCCTCTCTTCATCAAATTCTGTAGCCTGCTTTGTAGGTGCAACAATTTATGGTACCACATCCTAGAAGACAAGAGAGAGTAACAATATAACAGAATTTTTATGAGACCATGAGAATAATGCTACAACTATAAATATAGTTATTAGTATTGTAAAACAACAATTATTAGACAAACTAGGTAATATGAAAAACATAGTTTTAAATTAACTTGTGATATGGGAAGAGAAAGAGAAAGCTATGTGTATTAGATAAGGTTCTCTATAGTTACAGAACTTATTGAATGAATCTCACTCTCCATAAACATACACACGCACACAAACACACACAGACACACACACACACACACAGACACACACACACACCAAGTATGTGGATAAGAAGGATAAGGAGTTTGGCTGGAGCACTGGAGAGTTATCCCTAACTAAGTTGAGATTTTAATGTTGACTGGTGTTTTGTCTTGTCATTCTCGTGATTTCTACAGCCTTGAAGACAAGTCTCCAGATTTCATTAAATATATAATATTATATATTTATATTATTTTATATATTATTATAATATATAGTACTATATAATATTATATGTGTCATATAATATATTTACATATTATATATGTTATATAATGAGTCCCAAAAATGAGGAATGGATTTCATATTTTTAAAATGTTAAAAACATTTTAAATATAGATGAAGTTAATATGTGACCTGTGAAGACTAAAATATTTTCTATCTCTTAAAAAATTTCTAACTCATAGTTTAACACTCGGTTTTTATTCAAATACATCCTGCAACGTAAAATCCACTCTTAAGCCATTGTAAATTCATTCATTTTTCATTTTACCAATAAACATTAAATATTTATATCTATATAGATATATACATATAGATATTAAAATGACCTAGAAGACATACTTCTAGACATGCTTTTGAGGATTTTTCCAGAAAGGTTTAAGTGAAAAGAAAATACTAACTTTTTACTTTAAACTTGGGCTGGATACCCAGACTGAATAAAAGGGAAAGAAAGAGAAAGCTCGGTGGGCACCAGAATTCATCTTTCTCTGCTTACTTACTCCTGTCACCAAAGCTATAGCTGTTCCTGTTGCCAGGCCTTCCCTGTCATAAGCTATATCATCTTAACCCATTAGCCAAATTAAGCCTACCTTTTAAAAGTTGTTTTGTCAGATATTTTGTCACAATAATGAGAAAAACAACCAATATAGTGCATTGCTTAAAAAAGTGGAAGTTTTGCTCCTCCTTTTCCAGTTCTCTCACTTGCTTTTTTTTTTTTCATTATATAAAAAAATTAAACCTCCAAACTAAACTCAACGCACAACATATACAGGTATATACCCACAATCATTGCTGCAGTATTTTAAATTGTTGCAATATTGAATTAGATTACATGCTCCTAAAATGATGAGCAGATAAGGCAAATGTGGTATATATACTGGAATACTTTCAGCCAGAGGGATAAAATCATGTCATTTGGAGTAAAATGGTAAAACTAGATGTATATCCTCTCTTATGTGGAGGCTGACCATACTTGATCTATATATTGGACAGTATTTAATTAAAGTTTTGAAGGGTATAGATTTGGGGGAAGATGGATAAATAAGATTGCATTTCATCATTTCAAACTATGCATGTGGTTTGACAATAACACAGTGAGTCCCATTAATAAGCAATATTTATATGTTAACAAAAATAAAATTTAATGAAAATTAGAAAATTTACACTAGGTCCATTTACCGTCTAGCCCCCAAGTGCTATTATAGTGTCTTGTTATATTTAAAAGCTTTTTTCATAATAATATATTTTGATCATATTATTTCTGCTCCCCCATTCCTTTCATATCCTCTCAACTTTCCTACCACCCTTCATGTTCTCTCTCTTTTAATTACACCTATCCATATTTCATGTGATAGTGACATTTTATACAAATATTAAGCATTCATGTCTCTATAGATGTTTAACTTCTCTATTTTAATTCATTCTATTATGTATCTAAGCATTCATTTTATTTTTCTTCCTGAAGATCTTTAATATTTTCTTCAGTTCTTGGTTATAAATTCCATACATTAAGAAGCATCTAAAACATCTATTTCACACCAACTTTCAAAGCCCTTACACAAAGTTCATCATGTATAAACTTTTAGATTGGCAGTTACTTTCATATGCTAAGAAGTACTGCTGTATTATCTTCACATTCTGTTGAGAATTCAAAAGGACATTTTTAATTGCCATGCCTTGTAAAATATAGAATTTCTAATCGCTTTTAAAATTAGGCTTGTTCTTTTACAATTTCATACATGCTTGTAATGCACTTGACTTTCCTCCCCCCTATCTTTTCTAATTTCTCCTCCATCACAACCAATCCCCCTCCTACTAGTCTCTTTCTCAAATACATGATGTTTGCTCTGTGGTCTGTGGGAAACCTTGGAAAGAAAAAGGAAAGTATCTTACTTGGCAGCAAAGTTGATGTATGGTTCTGGAACTCCAACCATTTTTATTACTTTTTCCAGTAATTTTATTAAAATATACCCAGATGAAGTTTTCTTTACATTTATTCTTCTTTGTGTTATAGACCTTTTTAAAATTTATGACTTTGTATTTGTGACAAGTAGAATTCCAAAACAACTTCCAGTGACCCTTACTGTATGAAACCTTCTTGAAATGTGAGAGGGACTGTAAATATGAGATCTCACTTGCATAATGAGGTCATATATATGACATGTTGACTTTAAAAAAGAGGTATGTTGGACTTCTAGTAGATTCCAGTTTCTGGTTAATATGCATAAAGTCACAATAAGCATAGTTAGGCATGTGTCCTTGTAGGATGGAGTGCCTCTTGGGTATATGCCCAAGAATGGCATAGCTGGGCTTTAAGGTAGATCAATTCCTAATTTTCTGAGGAACTACCATATTAATTTCCATTGTGGCTGTACAAGTTTGTACTGCCAACAGCAATGGAGGAGTGTTCTCTTTGCTTTATATCCTCACCAGCATCTACTGTCACTTGTGTCTTTGATCTTTTGCTATTCTGACAGGTGTAAGTCAGATTCAGATAACACAGACTCAGTCAGAGCCATTTTGATTCATATTTCTGCAATGGCTAAGGATGTTGAACATTTGTTTAAGTGTTTTTCAATCATTTGAGATTCCTCTACTGAGAATTCTCTGTTTAGATGTATACCCCTTTTTAAAGTTTTATTATTTGCTTTTTTGTTATCTATTTTCTTGAATTCTTTATATATTTTGGATATCAGACCTCTATTGGATGTGGATCTATTGGATATTGGATCTATGACAATAATCCTAATGAGGACTCCTAGTAATGGAGGATACAGAGTTTGAACTTGCCTACTTGCTTTTTTTTTTTTTTTTTTGTAGCTACACAAGGCTTCCGGTGCTGGGACTGGCTTGTACTCAGTTGAGTTGTTGACTGAGGGGTTCCTGTGGAGATACCTAAACAACACAAGCTGATGCTAGAACAGAGGGTTCCTCTTTAAAAACTTACAGTGGGACCATATTGCCAGTGATAACATCCACATAGCACAGTGAATGTGCAGCAGTCAAGTTGGTGCCTACATTCTAGTCTTTTTGGTATGGGAAGGTACTTTGCAGTCTACAGAAAGAGAAACCTGGACACCAATCCATCCACAAAACCATACTCAACCTACAATCTCTCTTGCCTGAAAGATGTACTGGAGCAATGGTGACACAGAATTTGTGGGAGTGGCCAACCGATGTCTGGCTCAACTTGAGGCCCATGTCAGGAGATGGAACCCATGCCTTCCACTCCTTGGATGGCCATGAAATTGAGACTGAATAGCCCAGAAGAACCAAACTGTAGAACAAAATACAACTGTGCCCCAACCAAACAAATAAAGTGATTCCTAATGATATTCTGATATACTCATATAACGGTACCTTATCAGAGAGGTTTCACCCAGCAGCAGATGGGAATGGGTGTAAAGACCCATGGCCAGATATTATGTGGACAGAGTCTAAATTCGAGTTTTCCATAGGGTTCTTCCCCTCAGAGCTTAGGAAGCCCTGTGGAAGAGAAGGAGGGAAGATTGTAGGAGTTAGAAGGGAAGGAGGACACCAGGAGAACATGGTCAACTGAATCAACTAAGTGGGACTCATGGGTTCATGCTCAACTAAGTGGGACTCATGGGTTCACAGAGACTGAAGCAGAAAGCATAGGGCCTGCATGGGTCTGTACCAGATCGTCTGTATATATGGTATGGCTGTTAGCTTGGTGTTTTTTTGTGGGACTCCTAAACAGTAAGAACAGGTATGCCTCTGATTCTTTTGCCTGCACATGGGACACTTTTCCTCCTAATTGGTTGCCTTGTCCAGCTTTGATATGATGGCTTTTGTCTTGTCTTACTGTATCTTGTTTTGTTGTATTTGGTTGTTGATTCTTGGAGGGCTGCTCTTTTCTGAAAGAAGATGGAGGGAGAGTGGATCTAGGGGAGAGATGAGTTGGGGAAGCTGAGAGGAATGTAGGGAGGAAAAACTGTTGTGGGGATGCATTACATAAGAGAATAAACTATTTTCAATAATAAAGAAGAAACACAGACACAGACAGACAAACAGACAGACAGACACACACACACGCTAGAAAAGATTTCCCATTAGCTTTGAAGGTGGATACTACATTGCAAGTAAAGTACTTCTAGAGTTTATGAGTGTGACCCACACTGATCTGAGCAAAAAACGGGGACCTAGTTATATAGTTACAAGATACTGAATTTAGCCAACAAACTAAATAAGGATGGTTTGGATTCTTAGCTACAGTCTCTAGAAGAAAATGCAAACATTAGGAATTCATCAGACATCGCCCCCCCCCCAAAAAAAAAGAGGTGGAAATAAATTAATAAAAGACTTGAAATAAAAATCAGAATATGAAGTATATGTTTCCTCTGAACAGGAAATGGTACATTGAACTGATTTTAAATGTTACTGCAATGTGTAATCCAGTAGCTTTGAAATCTTAGCAATATCTTGATAATCTAGCCAATGCCTCTTCAAGTAACTGTTTCTATACCATTTTCTCTCCTGTCAGTTCAGAACATTTATTACAAATATATCAGAACTTTAAACATATTTGGTGCTAGTACCATAACAGGGACTGGAACTGCATCAGTAAATAAAAATTATATATCCCTATAATCATGAAATCGCTTTTAATAATCTCTGCCACATATAAACTGGCATAATGACCAGAGAATTCTTCCTCAAGTAAATTATAATTCAATTCAATCAGCTGTATAAACCAAAAATTAATGTTTCAAACCTTGCACACTCTTTTAGAAATTTCTTCTGTAAAGCCAATTATACAGTCACAAGAACTTTTAGCCACTAAATGAGTCTCAACACTGATATACTGTTTTATATCACCTCTTATCAAAATACTAGTCCAGGGTCATCATTATTTCTCACTACAAAAGGCTGAGATTGATCTATTACCCACTCTTGTTTTCTTATTTGCATATGGTATGTAGGAAGTATAAACTAAAATAAAATAGATCCTTTTGAATGGCTCCTTGGGCCACTTAGTCTAAGATTCAATGATCTTATATTTTATAGGACCATCTACTACATTACCCAGGCTAACCATAAGCCTCACATCTTGCTAATTTTCTCAGTATGTCTATTTACCTGCTGCAAGATACATTATAGCCTTTCTTTTAAAATTATTTTGGGGGATTAAAATTATATGGTTTCTATTCTGCTTTTCTCCCTTCTACCCCTCTGATGTAGCAATCCAATTCCATGACCTCCTACAATCAAAGCCTGTGTGGAAGCCAAGACAGAGGCTGATGTTAGGTATTTTCCTCAGTCTATACAGTATTTTTTGAGACAAGGTCACTTACTAACTTGGAGCTTACTGATTGTCTAGACTGGCTGGCTGGTAAGCCTTTGTGAATGCTTCTGTTTCTGTCTTCTCAGCACTGGGATTATAGGCATGTGTCACTGTACCTAACATTTAACATAGGTGCTGAAGATTGAACTCAGGTTCTTATGCTTGTAAGCAAGGACTTTATTTACTGATCCATTTCCCCAGACTTTTATTCATTTCTGTATTCAAACACCTCTTTGAAACTGATAAGCTGTTTGCTCTAAGTCATTACTTTAAAGTGTGATAAAAATATTTACTGATCAGGCCAAGATAAGGTTTCTAGCAAGCCATCATCAAACTCACCTTTTGCCCATAAGCTTCTAATCAACATGATCTGAATATAATAATTCATTGACACATAATTATATTCATTACATGACATATATTATTGCCTAGAGGGTTTTCATAAAAGTCTTGTTAAAGAAAATGTATTTACTTATTCACTACATACATATATATATATGTATATATAATGCCAAATTTCTATAAACTATCTGCAGAAAATTTGACAAAAATAAAAATGTGTTTTGCATTGAATAATTTTGTCAATACCCTTGCAGTTTTTACTTGAAAATCTGTTATAAAATCTAACTCAGGCAATAATCAGCTCACTTGATTAACTTATTAAAGATTCCTACTTTTTGTTAGATTTGATAATATATTTACATAAGTCCATTCATACAGCACACTTCTTCATTTACTTAATTCCCTTGATCAATGAGTCATTTAATAAAATCGTATGAGTTAAATGTTACCAATGTAAACATACTTGTAATTTTTCTAAGATCACAGTGTATTTCTTGCTGTCCTAATATGTAGACTATAATCATGAGGTAATTTGGAATTTTATTCATCCAAATTCTAATTATTTGGGTACATGTCACTTATCTTTATCTTTATTTTATATCCTTTTATTTTTACACAGACATATACACACATGCACACACACAGAGAACTATGAGATTATCTCACACAATCCTACAATTTTCTTTTAAAATAATGATTTTCTATTTTATATTCAAAATTATTTTGAGAGCTTCTTAAGTTTGGAAACTAAAACCATCTTATGTAAATTAATGTCCCACAAGTATCAATTACAATAACAGAATTTTTTGGAAAGTAGCCATATCTAGAAGGTCCAGTCAGTGTAGGCAATTACATAATAGGTCAATCTAGATCTTTTCATGGTTATTATGAAGGAGGAGCCATTATCTCCTAAAAGGCATCAAGCCAATAAGCCATTTAGTTCCTGTCAATTTATTTTTTCCCAAACGTCTTTCAGATTTGCCCTTCTCTTTCCATTTCTATAGATACCTTCATCACCTCATATCTGGAATACTGCCATAGACTAGATGGTTTCTCTGACTCCAGTCCATCCACACTCCACTCCATTTTATGTATTATTGCCAAATTAATCTTCTTAAAACACTTTTTTCATGTCACTTTCCTACCCAAGAACCTGCTTAAATGTCATCATATTTATAACATAATCCCAGCTCTCTTAGGATGAATTTCTCAGTGTCTTCATGGGCCTTTCTTTGTATACACGTACTGCTGAACTTTCAATTTATTCAATAATAATTTGCTCAGTCATTTTTCTTTTGCCATTTTCAGTGAGATCCTTTAGAGAACATAAAAGGTTTAGCTTATCCCTTTTCAATGGCACTTAAGAGTTCTTGGACACTGAGCTGCCATGGTCTACACCTATATAGGGGTTCTAGGTTATCTCCAGGCATGGTCCTTGTTTGGTGTATCAGTCTCACAAAAGACCTCTGTGCCCAGATTTTTTTGGTTCTGTTGCTCTCCTTGTGGAGTTCCTGTCCCTTCCAGGTCTTACTATCTCCCCCTTCTTTAATAAGATTCCTTGCATTCTGCCCAAAGTTTAGCTATGAGTCTCAGGATGTGTTTTGATACCCTCCAGGATAGAGTCCTTCAGAGGCCCTCTGTGATAGGCTCCTGTATCCAAGAGGTTTCCTCAGTAATGGGGACAGGGACTGCTTCTGACATGAACTGATTGGCCTGCTCTTTGATCACCTCCCCCTGAGGGGGGAGCAGCCTTACCAGTCCACAGAGGAAGACAATGAAGCCATTCCTGATGAGGCCTGCAAGACTAGGATCAGAGGACTGGGCAAAGGAGAAGAGGGAGGGAAGGTGGGATTGGGAGGGGTTGGGGGAAGAGCTACAGCTGGGATACAAAGTGAATAAACTGTAATTAATAAAAATAAAATTAAAATTAAAAAAAGAGTTCACACAATTGGGCCCATCTGAAAGCTATCATGTATATTGTTTACTGTACCTATCTTGTTCTCTCCTTCATTATTTCTACTTATGCTCCAGGTTTCAGATTAAATATAAATTTACTGCCAAACCTTTCCTAGCACTCTCATTAATTAGTTATTTGAGAAAATATTCTTCACTACGTAGATTATACAATATAAATATGTATTTAAATATTACACACTACTCCCATCAAATTATGTGCAATTTTGTATTTTTATGTATAATTTAAAGTAAATTTAATTTTAAAATTAATCTGTAAAAAATTAACTCATTTAATTTAACACTCTATGTACATACATGTATCAATCATTGTTTCTGCCCAGCACTTGCTATATACATCAGTGAATATGACAGATAAAAACTTCTGCTTTATTAGACATCTATAAAGTTTATGCCTGAGAACAATTCAATTGTGTTAATAAAAATTTTTGAAAAGAATTTTGAATTCTTAATTGTTCAATTCAAATTTTTGACAATTTCATTTAGGTATACAATATACTATTATCATATTCATCCTACATCACTCTTTCTTATCCCTTATGCACTCCTGCTAAACCTCCTCTTCATCTCAATTATTTATCCTACTTTCATGTCTTTTTTTTTTTTTTGGTACATATTGTATTCAGATAGCCATGGCTCCCCCTTTATTTTCATGATTCCAAAAGCCTGCCATATCATATCCAGAAGACAGTGTTTCATAGTACTTCTTCCCATCCTTAGACTCTGAATCTTTCTGCCTCCTTTTACATGATGTTCCTTGGGGCTTGAAGATGATAAAGATATCTTGTTTAGGAATGAATATCTGATAATCAATTATTCTCAGCACTTTGATTTGTTATAAATCTCTGCATTAACTGTTGCACACTGACAAAAGTTGCTCTGACACAGACTGAGATCAACACTTGTCTATGGGTATAAATATAAGTACTCAGATGGCAGTTTCAGAACATATCCACTTAGTAAAACATTCATGATAAATTCCCCCTAGGCTATGATGTCCCCAGCAATAGGTTTTTGGTTAGGTTTACAGTGCCAGACATGTATTCTCTTCTGTGGAGAAGGCCTCAACTCATCTCAGAAAGCAGTTGGTTGCCCTGTCATCATTATGTCACTATTAAGCCAGTTCTTGTCTGACAGGTCAGTATTGTAGAATGCAGTGTCCATATCTGGGTAATACTGTTAACTATTTCTCTCAGCTTTGTCAGAGTAGCACTCACTGAGAAAGATGAAAAATAGGAAGAAAAAAGATCAAAAGAAAAGTCATAAAGATATTTGAGGTAAAGCAAGTTTTAGATGATAACCAGTGCAAAGGCTCTAAGCTCTGACCATGTCTGTTGTGAACCAAGATTAGCAAGCCACTATGGCTGAAGTTCAATAAAAATAGGAGAGAAGTCATAAAGGAAGATGGGTGGGTCATATTAAATTTTTAAAAATACAGTTGTTACTGTGATAGAAATGAAAGACCACTGTAGGTTTTTTCTTTTAAAATAAAGTAAGTAATGGGTTGATGGAGTTTACATGGATTGTTTTGGTTGCTGTATTAATAAACTGTAAAGGGGCTAAAGAAGGGAGAAAGGCCTATTGGTAGACTAATGCACTATTGCAGTTGCTGTAGTATTACAGCAATAATAGTAATTTAGACTAGAGTGATAGTAGCAGATATGATGTAAAGAAAACAGAGTTTGTACAATTTTAAAGGTACAGACAGTAAAATTTGCAGATTAATAAGCTATGGGATGAGAAAAAATGATGATTCAAGCTGTTTGGACTGAGAAATTTAGAAAGTGGAGCTGCTATTCAGTGGACTTAGAGAGAGAGGGGCAGGGAGGAGACAAGGGAGGGAGGGTAGGATTGGGAGGAAATGAGGGAGGGGGCTACAGCTGGGATACAAAGTAAATAAACTGTAATTAATATAAAAAATAAAAATAATTCAAAAAAGAAAATTTTTAATGTTATACTGGTGGTGATAAGAACACTGGAAGAAAACAAGATAGGAGTCTTGTACCATCATTATCTTCAAAACAAAGAATTGTTCTTGGAATGTGCTTTTCTGCTTTCCTGAAGTATAGTGTACAGAAGTAAGTTTACTTCAGATTACTCACTATTGCTTGCTGTTGTTACTCAATTAAATCTTTAAATTATCCTTTATAAGTCTCTAAGAAAAACATTGTTTTGCTACATGTAGATTCTCCTTGTAATTGTATACAGCTTGAAAAGAGAACTTCAATCCTGTGACTTTTCTTAACCCTCAGAGTATACTATCTGATGGCCTGAATAAAGTTGGCTATTGCGTGGAAAAAAAAAACACAACTAAGATATGGAAGAATATACTTTTGCAGAAAAAGATCAGGAGTTGATAGGGATGGTGAACTTGAGATATCTCTTTGATTTCTAGGTAGAAATATCAGAGATGTAGCTGGGTATATGAATTTTGAGATAAAAAAAGAAATATGAGCTAAAGATAGATTACCAGCCTGGATGAAACTACCAAGGTAATTAGTGGATACAAGGAAAAAAAAGACAATAATATCTGGAAACAAGGATCACTTTTATCTTTTCTGTGAATGTCATCATTAAAACTTATAATCATATATTTATTTGTTTAAATTTTGTGGTTAATTGACTACTTGCTTTATGCAAAAAAGAATCTAAGCAAAGCAATAAAGCTGTCATTTTCAACACTATCACTATCTGGTAATAACTACCAGATAATATATTAGGTTATATGAACTAAAGGAAAGTTCATTTACATGAAATTCTCATAATTAAATTCCCACTTGAAGTAAGCAAGTTAGTCAAATATAGGAGACATGGATTGTGAAGAGAAGTGGAGAGTGAAGATCCAGCAACACCAAGACTGCCTGAAAATAATCACTTGGAGAAAAAAGTTCGATGTGAGATAAGCAGATGATATATAAAACTTTCCCAACTGTGATGTTGACAATGGTATTAGTTTAAATCCTCTTAAAACAAATGTCAAGCCAAGTGTGGTGATACATGCCTTTAATACCCACACTCAGTGACTGAGACAGGCAGAACTCTCTGAGTTTGAGGCCTAGTTTAAATGGCCAGTTTTGTGGCAGCCAGAGATATATAGACACCATCACAAAACAAAACAGATGCAAAAAAAAAAAAAAAAAAAAAAAACAAAAAAAAAACAAAAGATAGAAACATACATGAAAAAATGTATTGGGGTAAACTAATTTGAAGTAAATGGGAAGAGTTTAAAAAAAATGAGACAAGACTAATTACTGAAGAACGGGATGGAAGAAAGGTCTGAGACTGCAATGCAGTTGCACAGTTTCAGCAAAATTGTTGGAGAGACCTCAAGCCAAAAATGGCCATTAGAAGAATCTAGATCTCCATGGAATGTTCTTCATTAGTATTCCTGCCTTGCTCATTCAGTACTTGGGAGCAGTCCATGTGACCTTGGCAGGAAAATAATAATGGATTATAGAACACAGCAGCTGGGCACTTGGCAAGTTACACTCCATTTGGTTAGACATTTTAGAGGCACTCTGTGGTGTACACCACAATAACTAAATTCAACACTGGTTGCCAGAGCACTATGAGCCAAAAACATATCTTCAAACTATATTCAGTTCAGTATAGGCAGGTATCAAGAACCTCTGTTCTTGCCACTAATAAATGCTTCACCATCAATGCACAAGCAGTAAGATTTAAGGTACAAAGTTATAACACAAAAAGCATTAACTGACTTGGATTTTAAAATGTACTGTCATGACCCCACCATGCACTGTTTCCCTATTCCTAGAGATAGCCTTGGTGACATAACTGTGTACAAGCCCAAACTGGTGAGTTTCCCAGATTCCTGCCCACACTTTCCTCACACTCCCAAATCTAGATCAGACGGCTTGTGCATTAGTACGCACAGACCAAACTGGAAGTCACATTTGCATGCTTTCTTGGTTACCACTGAATTAAAATAATTCCCAGTACTCCACTCAAAAATAAATTCCAAATATCTAAAGGACTAATCTACCAGCTTTCTGTACAAGATTGGAAATAATCTAAGCTTGGAAAACAGCAAAAACAAATAAAACTTCCACTCAACAGAGTCAGCCTAGAATCTCACATCAGACACACAACCAATTGAAGAAGTCTACATTCCCAGATCAACAAACACAACACAACACAACACACACACACACACACACACACATACCTGCACACTCATACACAGCCAATGAAAGGACAAAAGAGTATGTTCCCCCCCCACACACCTAAAACTACTAGTCCTGTAAAGATAACTCTCAATGAGAATTACCTATATTAGTGGATCTCAATGTTTAGGTCACCCTTTGTGGTTACATAGCAGATATTCTTCATATCAGATATTACACCATGTTTTATAACAGCAGCAAAATTATAGTTATGAAGTATCAGTGAAGTAATTTTTTGGTTGGAGTTAGAACAATATAAGGAATTGTATTAAAGGGTTGCAGCATTAGGAACATTGAGAATTACTGTCTTAGTTGAACATCAGGAAATGAAGACAATCCAGGATTTTTTTTAAATTGAATTCAATAAAGATATAAAAATACTAATGAAAATTCAAGCTGAAATAAAATGAAGTTGAAAAACATCTATAACCCAATTAGGAAACTCAGAGGAATGCTTTGCAAGAATGGATCAATTACAAGACAGAATATCAAGACTTGAAGATAAAGTGGAGAATTTCAATCATACAAGCAAATGTAAAAACTAAAATAAATGAAAGGAAATTTTGAAAATCCTAAAATTCACATGGAAGCAATAAAGGTCCTGCATAGTCAAAACAATTCTGAGCAAAAAGACTAATCTTGTAAGGACTACCTACATACAATACCAGATTTCAAGCTATATACAGAGCTATAGTAATAAATAATAATAATAATAATAATAATAATAATAATAATAATAATAATAGCAATGTAGTGGCACAAAAACAGATGTAGATCCATGAAATAAATAAAGACTCATTGGGCAGTTATCTTCAGCACTTAGGAGGCAGAAACAGGTAGATCTTTTTGAGTTCAAGGCCAGCCTGGTCTCCAGAGTGAGTTCCAGGACAGCCAGGGATACAAAGTGAAACCCTGTCTTGAAAAACAAAAACCAACCAACAAACAAAAAAAGACAAAAACCAATCTGTAATTTCTGTTAATTGTCTGAAGTGGAGCATGGATTTGCCAGCTGGTAACAAACAGCCTTCCACATGCAGCATGGAGAAGGGTGTGGTCTAGGATTCTGAGAATATAAATATGGGAGCCAGGAGAGAATGTCATGGTGTCCGGTGTTAGTGGTGTGTGTTTAGCAGCATCTTGAAGAGACCAGAGAGATAGATGGTGTGGTTGTGGTGGTTTTTGGAGTGGAAAACAGAGAGAAAGGGACTGCTGGGTGTGTTTGCTGTTGACAAAGATTGGTATAGCCCTAAAAGAACCCCTTGACCCTAAACAGCCTGGAGAAGTAACGGAGCCCTCTATCCCCACTAAACTTCTCTATCTTAAATAGGTTTGGGAGGTTGAGCCCTAAACACCCCAAATAAATTAGAGTTTTATAAACAGGTGATAAGATGCAAAAATACACACTGGAGGAAAGACACCGTGTTCAACAAATGATCCTAGGAAAACTGGATGTTTACATGTAGAAGGACAAAATTAAAAGCATATCTATTAACCTGCACAAAATAAACTCCATATGGATCAGACAACTTAATATGAAACCTGAAACACTGAAACTGCTAGACCATTAAAGCATATGCACCTTAAAATACTCCGTAAAATATAAAAAGGGAACATTTCTAAATTCTGTAAGTCTAGTACTTATGCAATACCAAAGAACATAAGGACAAGAAAACTATAAAACAGTGTTGTTGGTAGACATAGATGAAAAAAAATCTCAATAACATAGTGATAAAGTATGATAACACATTAAGACAATCACATGCTATGATAAAGTTGTTTCTCTCCATGATTTATAGATGCCTCAACATATGCAAATAAATAAATTTAATGCAATATTGCATATTTAATATACCTACATATATACATAAACACACAAACCTGTCTGTTCAACATATCTGTTCAATAACACACACACAACATCTGAAAATAAAAATATCTAAAACTAGGAATATATATAATTAAGATGAAGGATTTACAAATGAAACCTTTCAGATATTGTAGAAAGGAACCAAAAAAGACTCTAGACAATGGAAAAGTCTCCCCATGCTCACAGATTGGCAGAATTAGTAATTTGAAGATGACAATATTACAAAAATATATCTACCTACAGATAGATGCAATCCCATAAAAACACCAATGACCTTTTTCACAGAAGTAAAAGAAATATATTAAAATTCAAATAGGCCTATTTACAAATTATGTCAACAATCCTGAGCAAAGAGCGTAATCTTCTAGGAATCATGCTATTTAAATATTTAATTTCAAAATATACTAAGAGCCATAGTAACAACAGTAACATTGTATTTGTATTAAAACAGATATGCAGGGCTGGAGAGATGACTCAGAGGCTAAGAGCATTCTCTGTTCTTCTAGAAGTCCTGAGTTCAATTCCCAGCAACCACATGGTGCCTCACAACCATCTATAATGAGATCTGGTGCCCTCTTCTGGTGTACAGCTGTACATGCAGACAGAACACTAAACATAATAAATAAATCTTTAAAAAGAGAGAGAGAAACAGATGTGCAAACCAATGGAATGGAATAGAGGCACAAGAAATTAATTTATATAGATACAGTCATCTGATTCTTGATAAAGATGGTAAAAACACATTTTTTAAAAGACAGCCTAATAGCTTTTTACAAGAAAAACTGGATAAATACATATATAGAAGGATAAAAGTATTTCTCTGGTTCTTACCTTGTACAAAAATCAACTCAAAATAGACCAATGACCTTAATATAAGACATAAATCTCCAAAACTGCTAGTTAAAAGCTTAACAGTATTCACAATAATTTAATGTGACTTAATATGACTCTGAAAGCCTAGAAAATAACAAAAAGATTGACAATTGGTACTGCACAAAATTAGAGAGTTTATGTGCAGCAGAGGAAAAAATTAACAGAACAAAGAGACAGCCTAAGATAGGAAAAAGATCCATGGATTAATACCCAGAATACAGAAAGAACTAAAAACTACCAAAGAGATTAATGATTCAAATAATAAACAGACAAAAAAATTAAACAGACACTTTCAAAATAATGAATAATAGTTATAGAGAAAAATGCTGAACATGTTTAGCCATCAGGGAAATGCAAATTCAAAGTACATTGAGATTATATCTCACTCCTGTCAAAATGGCTATCATTAGAAAACAGTGCTGAGCATGGTGGCAGACATTTTTAATATTAGCAGTTGGGAGGCAAAGGCAGGTGGATCTCTGTGAGTTCAAGGTCAGCCTGGTCTACAAACAAATTTCCAGTATAGCCAGGGCTACAATAAAGAAACCATATGTTTTTTTTTTTATTAATTACACTTTATTAATTTTGTATCCCCCCATAAGCCCCTTCCTCCTCCCCTCCCGATCCCACCCTCCCTCCCGTTTCTGCATGCATGCCCCTCCCCAAGTCCACTAATAGGGGAGGTTCTCCTCTCCTTTCTGATCTTAGTCTATCAGTTCTCATCAAAAGTGGCTGCATTGTCCTCTACTGTGGCTGCTCCCCCCTCAGGGGGAGGTGATCAAAGAGCAGGCCAATCAGATTATGTCAGAGGCAGTCCCTCTTCCCATTACTAGGTAACCCACTTGGACACTGACCTGCCATGGGCTACCTCTGTGCAGGGGTTCTAGGTTATCTCCATGAATAGTCCTTGGTTGGAGTATGAGTCTCTGGGAAGTTCCCTGTGTTCAAATTTTCTTGTTCTGTTGCTCTCCTTGTGTGGTTCCCGTCCTCTCCAGCTCTTACTATTTCCCACTTCTTACATAAAATTCCATTCACTCTGCCGGAGAGTTATCTATCAGGCTCAGCATCTGCTTTGATAGTCTGCAGGGTAGAGCCTTTCAGAGGCCCTCTGTGGTAGGTTCCTAGTTTGTTTCCTGATTTCTTCTGGCTTTCCGAGGCCCTCTGTAGCAGGTTTCTAGGTTGTTTCCTATTTTCTTCTTCTTCTGATGTCCATCCTCTTTGCCTTTCAGGTGGGGATTGAACATTTTAGTTAGGGTCCTCTCTCTTGCTTGGTTTCTTTAGATGCATAGATTTTGGTGGGTTTGTCCTACGTTGTATGTGTATATGAGTGAGTATATACCGTGTGTGTCTTTTTGCTTCTGGGACAACTCACTCAGGATGATCCTCTCCAGGTCCCACCATTTACCTGCAAATTTCATGA
Source organism: Meriones unguiculatus (assembly GCF_030254825.1). NCBI lineage: Eukaryota > Metazoa > Chordata > Mammalia > Rodentia > Muridae > Meriones > Meriones unguiculatus. The sequence goes on from NC_083369.1 coordinate 125,183,277, forward strand.
TTTCCTTGTTTTTCATTGCTGAGTAGTATTCCATTGTATAGATGTACCACAATTTCTGCACCCATTCTTCAGTTAAAGGGCATCTGGGCTGTTTCCAGCTTCTGGCTATTACAAATAAAGCTGCTACAAACATGGTTGAGCAAATGTCCTTTTTGTATACTTGAGCATCTTTTGGATTTATGCCTAGGAGTGGTATGGCTGGATCTTGAGGAAGCGCTATTCCTAGTTGTCTGAGAAAGCGCCAGATTGATTGCCAGAGTGGTTGTACAAGTTTACATTCCCACCAGCAGCAGAGAAGGGTTCCCCTTTCTCCACAACCTCTCCAGCATGTGTTGTCACTTGAGTTTTTGATCTTGGCCATTCTCATGGGTGTAAGGTGAAATCTCAGGGTTGTTTTGGAAACCATATGTCTTAATGAGGGTTTCCATTGCTGTGAAGAGACACCATGATCAAGTCAACTCTTATTGTAAAGACTAACATTTAAATGGGGTGGCATATAGTTTCAGAGATTTAGTCCATTATTTTTAATGGCAGTAAGTATGGCAGCTTGCAGGCAGACATGATGCTGGAGGAGCCAAGAGTTCTACATCTTTATCCAAAGGCAGCCAGGAAGAAACTCATTCCACACTGGGGAGAGCATGAGCATAGAAAACCCCAAAGCTCTACTCACACAGTGACACACTACAACAAGACCACACCTACCTTAACAAGTACACACGTCCTAATAGTGCCGCTCCCTATGGGCCAAGAATTCAAACATATGACTCTACCATGGCCAAACTTATTTAAACCACCACACTGTGTCAAAAGAAGGAAAAAGGAAGGAAGGAAGGAAGGAAGGAAGGAGGGAGGGAGGGAGGGAGGGAGGGAGGGAGGGAGGGAGGGAGGGAGGGAGGGAAGGAAGGAAGGAAGGAAGGAAGGAAGGAAGGAAGGAAGGAAGGAAGGAAGGAAGAAAAAGAAAAAAGTAAAGAAAAGAAAGAAAACAAAGCAACAAATGCTGGAGAGAATATTGGGGGGTTATATTCTGTTGGTAGAAATGTAAATTATTCTAGTCATTGCACAAAACAGTATGGAAGCTTCTCAAAGAAACAAAAATAAAAATAAAAACAAGTTAAGCCACTTGAACCATAGATTAACAACACCCCACGCATGAGAAACGGGCTAGAGAGGTTATGAACCTTAGAAAACAATCTACTATCACCACTTTAACAGACAAACACAGTTTATTACAGTCTAATATTAATCCTTACACTCACAGATAAGTGTAACTACTACCCTCATCAAAGAAGCTTCTCTTTACAGCAAATGGAGACCAGCATAAAAACCACAACTGGAAACAATGTACAGATAATAGATCATAGGGAACTCAGCCCTAATGGATACATCTACATCACAGTTCTTGTATCTATGGCTCAGAGATCAGTAATAGAAGTTTTGGTTTCTTTAAAAAAATCAGTTATGTTATGCAAATATGTTTTTGTTTTAATCCCAAGTGTGGGATTTTAGTTTGGGCTTTAGTTTGTCCACAGCTCATCATTGTCTGTAGGGGGCATGGTCATTACCAACTGGTAACATCCTGCCTCATGCAACACAAAGAGGGGCATGGTTTAGGATTTTGAGGGATATAAATGAAATCCCAGAAAGAGAAAATGTGGTGTGCATCAGTAATAGTGGTGTGTGGCCAGTGACAGTTTGGAGAGACCAGAGACGGGGTGATGTGGCAGCTTGGAAACAGAGAGAAACATTTAAACACAGCAGCTTGGAGGAGACTGCTTGCTGTGTTTGCTGCTGACAGAGATTGGTATAGCCATAAAAGAACCCACTATCTCTACAAAGCTGGGACAAGTAACCTCTCTTCTACCTAGGTTTAGGGGTTTGGAAGGGAGAGTTTTTAAGGAACTCCAAATGAAACAGTTTAAAAAAGAGTGCATCAGGAAACATTGTGGAAGATGGGGAGGAAAGATTTTAAGAGCCATGGAAGAAAGGGAATGGAGAATGTTGTGTAATTCTACTTCAATTAACAAATAATATTTTAAAATAGTTCTAAAACTAGAACTACCATATAAGGTAGTTATATCACACAAGTATATATACCATGGGAATCAAAGTAAATATTTAAAAGAGATACTTACACATTCTTTTGTTGGTGAACTACTAACAACATCCCAGTTATAGAATAAATCTAGTTGTCACTAAACATAAATGAATGAAAAATACAGCGTATGCACTCATTTTAGTAATATTCAGCAAAAAAAAAATAAAAATAAAAATGCTGGCATTTTTCAGAAAAATGATTAGAATTAAAGATCATCATGTTTAGTGAAATAATCAATATATATCATATATTTCTCTCATATATTATATCTAAGGGGAAAGGATGAAAGAATAGAGATGTAATTTAATGTTAGCATATCAAATGAAAGGCTCCAAGTTCAATCTCGAGTATCATAAAAGAAGAAGATGAAAAAGTAGAAAGAGGACTATTAGGGAAGTAGAAAGGGATCAGGAGGAAGGGGAAGAGAGGAGAGGAAAGGATAGTGAGGATAGGGTAGACTAAAAATATGAAAATATGAAAACATCCTAAAAATATGAAAATATGAAAACATCCTAATGAAAACCATTTGTGTATAATTTAACTGTGCTAATAAAACAAAGGTGACTTTAAAAAAATCCAACAATCATTGGTTAAAGAATAAACAGAAATAACTAAGTAGAAACAGCCTGAAGATAGAAACTGAAGAAGATATTAGAAGTTAGAAAGATCTCCCGTGCTATGGATCGGTAGGATTAACATAGCGAAAAAGGCCATTTTGCCAAAAGCAATCGACAGATTCAATGCAATCCCCATCAAAATAACAACACAATCCCCATCAAAATAACAACACAATTCTTTACAGACCTTGAAAGAAAAATTCTCAACTTCATATGGAGAAACAAAAAACCCAGAAATTCCAAAAATGATCCTGTACAACAACAGATTATCTTCAGGTATATCCATCCCTGGTCTCAAGTTGTAGTACAGAGCAATAGCAATAAAAATTGCATGGTATTGGCATAGAGACAGAAAGGTGAATCAATTTAACTGAATAGAAGACAGAGAAATAAACCCACACACCTATGAATACTTTATTTTTTTACAAAGAAGCCAAAACCATTCAATGAAAAAAGAACAGCATCTTCAACAAATGATGCTAGTACAACTGGATGTCTACATGCAGAAAAATGAAAATGGATGCATATTTATCACCTTGGACAAAATTAAAGTCCAAGTAGATCAAAGACCTCAACATAAAACCAGTCACATTAAATCAGTTAGAAGAAAAAGTGGGAAAGAGCCTAGAACTCAGTGGCACAGAAGACAGCATCCTGAACAGAACACCAACAGCACAGGTTCTAAGAGCAACAATCAGTAAATGGGACCTCATGAAACTGAAAAGCTTCTATAAAGCAAATGGCACTGTTGTCAGAACAAGACGACAGCCTACAGATTAGGAAAATATCTTCACCACCCCTACATCTGACAGAGGGCTGATATCCAGAATATATAAAGAACTAAAGAAGTTAAAAAGCAATAAATCAAGCAATCCAATTAAAAAAAAGGGGGGGGGGTACGGAGCTAAACAGAATTCTCAGTAGAGGAATATAGATTGGCAGAGAAATACTTAAAGAAATGCTCAGCGTCCTTAGCCATCAGGGAAATTCAAACCAAAATGACCCTGAGATTTCACCTTACACCTATTAGAATGTCTAAGATCAAAAACTCAATTGACAAAAGATGCTGGAGAGGTTGTGAAGAGAGGGGAACCCTCCTCCATTGCTGGTGGGAATGTAAACTGGTACAACCACTTCGGAAATGAATCTGGCGCTTTCTCAGACAATTAGGAATAGTGCTTCCTCAAGATCCAGCTATATAGGCATATATCCAAAAGATGCTCAAGTACACAACAAAGACATTTGCTCAACCATGCTTGTAGCAGCTTTATTCATAATAGTCAGAACCTGGAAACAACCCAGATGTCCCTCAATGGAGGAATGGATACAGAAATTGTGGTACTTTTACACAATGGAATATTATTCAGCAATTAAAAACAAGGAAATTATGAAATCTGCAGGCAAATGGTGAGGTCTAGAAAAGATCATCCTGAGTAAGGTATCCCAGGAGCAGAAAGACACACACATTATATACTCATTTATAAGTCCATACTAGACCTGTAAGTTAGGATAAACATACTAAAATCTGTACTCCTAAAGACGATAAACAAGAAAGAGGACCCGGGGTAAGATGATCAATCCTCACTTAGAAAAACAAAAGGGATGGACATTGGAAGTACAAGAAAACAAGTAACAGGACAGGAGCCTACTGCAGAGGGCCTCTGAAAGACTTTACCTAGCAGTGTATCAAAGCGGATGCTGAGACTCATAACCAATCCTTGGACAGAGTGCAGGGAATCATATGAAAGAAGGGGAGTAAGTAAGATCTGGAGAGGACAGGAGCTCCACAAGGACCAAATATGTCTGTGTACTGGGGTCTTTTCTGAGACTGTTTCTCCAGCCAAGGACCATGAATGGATATATCATTGAACCCCTGCTCAGACGTAGTCCATGGTAGGTCAGTATCCAAGTGGGTACCCTATTAAGGGGAACAGGGACTGTTTGTGACAAGAACTCAATGGCTGGCTCTCTGATATCCCCCCTCTTGCTAGGGCATAGAGGAGGACATTGTATCCAGTCCTGAAGAGACCTGATAAGCTCAGGTCAGATGAAAGGGGAGGGGCGCCCCTCCTATCAATAGACTTAGAGAGGGGCAGGGAGGAGATGAGAGAGGGAAGGTGGGATTGGGAGGGAATGAGGGAGGGGCTACAGCTGGGATACAAAGTTAATAAACTGTAACTAATATAAAAAAATTAAAAATGTAATTAAAAAAAGAAAACAAAAGGAAGCTAGCCTGGTCTACATAGTGAGAAAAAAAAAAGCTGGAAATGCCAATAAGAATATGCAACCACATGTGAGCTAATATCAATATCATCATAGATACTACAAAGAAAGTAATAGCCACTTTTAAAATGCTGCTGACAAACAGCTACAACATTTTACTTACTAAATGATAGTGTTAAATCTGAGCAGAAAGACTGCATTAAGAATTGTAGTAAAGATAACTTAGATTCTACTTTTGGACAGCACAGAATAACAGTAAAAAATTGAAAACCCAAATGTCTTACATTTTAGCTCAAAATGCAGTTCAAAAAAAAATGAACTCTACTATTGCAAAAAAATTATCCAAATTAGATACTTAATCATAGAAGAGCTTTAGAGTGGCCTAGTTAAGAGCTTGGCAAAATGACTGTTCTAAAAGCAAAAAAAGTTGTCAAAAATGCCACTTCATGACACTAGCTATTAACCAAAATGATACAATAAAGTAAGAGATATTTTAATTACACTCCAGCCAGGGAAGCAGGTAGGTTAACTGTAGATACTCACTTTTCAAACCTCTCCTCCAAATCCTAATCCAGTCCCCCACTCTCTTCCCTACCTTTGTAACAAACCACTTGCTCTGGCCTCCACTTCCCTGTCATCACCTCCAGTGGACCACACAGACCTTCCTCTTCAAAATTCCTTTCCTGGACTTATCTCTTATAAAACATGGCCATCCTACCACAAGCAATCTACATATTCAGTACAATCTCTATAAAATTTCAATACAATTCTTCACAGATCTTGAAAGGACAATTCTCAGTTTCATATAGAATAATCAATCCTGTAAAACAATCCTGAGTAGTAAAATAAGTGCTGGAGGTAACACCATCCTTGATTTCAATTTATACTACAGAGGTATAGTAATAAAAACAGCAAGATATTGGTATAAAAACAGACATGTTGATCAATTGATTCAAATTGAATCCACAAAGCTATGGATACCTGATTTTTTGTATTAAAAAGCCAGAAATATACACTGGGAAAGTGACAGCATCTTCAACAAATCGTGGTAGTCAAACTAGATCCATCCATGTAGAAGAATGCAAATAGACCCACATGAACCATCCTGCACAAAATTCAACTCCAAATGGATAAAAGACTTTAACATAAAACCAGATACACTGAACCTGACAGAAAAGTAAGTAGAGAATAGCCTTGAATTCATTGGCACGGGAAAAGACTCTTTGAACAGACCACCATTAGAACAGGCACGAAGATCAATGGATAATAAATGGGACCTCATGAAAGTAAGAAGCTTCTTCGTGGCAAAGAACACTGTCATTCCACAAAGCAGCAGCCTACAGAATGGATTTTTTTAACCAACTGCACAACTGATAGAGGGCTAGTATCCAAAATATATAAATATTTGAAAAGTCTAGATAGGAAGAGAACAAATAATCCTATTAAAAAATAGGGTACACCCTCAGAAAAAGGTGAGGAGTAATTGTGGAAGCTAGAGATGTCAAGGACACTGCAAAAGTTGAGCCAGGAGAACTGGGGGCTAAACAGGTCTCTTGGGAGCTCACAGAGACTGAAGTAGCAATCCCAGACCCTGCATACGTCTCATCAGGTCCTCTGTATATATATGTTATACTTGTTGACTTGGTGTTTTACAGGGTCTTCAGACAGTGGGAGTGGGGATATCTCTGATTCTTTTGTCTTCCTCGGGGACCTCTTTCCTCCTACTTGGTTGCCTCGCACAGCCTTGATGTGAGTGTTTGTACCTGGTCTTATGGTATCTTGTTGTGCCATGTTTGGTTGATGTCCCTGGGAGGCCTGTTATTTCTGGGGGAAAGATGAGGTAGAGGGAGTAGATCTAAGAGAGAGGGGGGAGGTTGGGAATACTAGAAGGAGTGGAAGCTGCAGTTGGGATGTATTATGAGAGAATAAATAAAAATATAAAAAAGACTTTTTGAACAAAATACCACTAGAGCAGGCACTAAGATCAAAAATTAATAATTGGGACCTCATGAAACTGAAAAACTTCTGTAAGGCAAGAGACCTCATCATTTGGACTGAGTAGCAATCTAAAGAATAGGAAAAGATTTTCATCAACCCCACACCTGATAGAGGGCTAATACCCAAAAATTATAAAGAACTCAAGAAACTAGATATGAAAAAAAACCCAAATAACTCAATTAAAAATCAAATGCAGATCCAAACAGAGAATTCTCATTAGAGGAATCTCAATTGGGAGAGAAACACTTAAAGAAATGTTTGACATCTTTAGCCATGAGGGAAATGCAAATCGAAACTACTTTGAAGTTCCATCTTACATCTGTCAGAATGGCTAAGATCACTAACACAAATGACAGCTCATGCTGGAGAGGATGGGGACCAAGCGGAATACTATTCCGTTGCTGGTGGAAGTGTAAACTTGTACACTCAGTATTGCAGTTCCTCAAGAAGATGGTAATTGATTTACTTCAAGATCCAGTACATACCCAAAGGACACCCCATGATACTACAAGTACACTTGCTCAACCATGTTCATTGCCACTCAATTGAAATTGGAAACTACCTAGATCTCCCTCAACAAAGAATAGACATTTCTTTTAAATGTGGTACGTTTACACAACTGACTATTACTCAGCTGTTAAAAAATTACATTATAACATTTGTGGGCAAATTAATGGAACTAGAAAAAATCATTCCGAGGCAACCCAGGCCTAGAAAGATATATATGATATATGTTTGCTTATATGTGGATATTAGCTATTAAGTAAATGATAACCAAGCTACACTCTGTGGGCATTCTTGGCAAAGGGACATTAGGGCTTATGGCCAGGGGCAGGTTCCGCTGTTGTACTGACCAAAGTAGTCAGGCAGAAAGTATGTGACTTGAAGTTGGAGAGTCTGCCGAGAGACAAACAGCCAGTGGCAGGTTCAGATATGATGTGGAGGAACCTGACTGGTTATCCAAAGCTGTATAACCTGCTCTCTCTTCTGGAGTAAAGAGTTTGCAGACACAAGCCCTTGGATTGCATTCATCCAACTCCCAGTATCTGTGTGGTTATTCTGCATCTCTCACTCCCTCAGCTTGGACCCCCTGCCTTCACCATGGGCTGGATCCTTAGGAGGAAGACTAAAAACACTCTATAGACCCAGTGAGGTTAGGTATACAGGAAGAGACTAGAGAATACAGTACAGATAGATCTAACAAGGAAAAGAAAATAGAATAATTATGATTGAATGGGGTGATAAGAGCTGGAATGGGGGGATCAAGTAGAGAGTGGGGGCTGAGGAAGGGGATATGGGGAGAAGCAGCTACAACTAAGAGCCATTGAAGGATAGTAAAGAATCCTAATACAGTAGAAACTTCCTGAAATATATACATATATAAAAGTGATCCAAAGGAAATCAGCAGTTAATAGAGAGATAGAGTCCCAACTGGACATCTCTTGTCATCAAATGAAACTTCTAGCACTGGGCTTGGGTTGCATCTAATTGAGTTGTTGGCCAAAGGGATCTAATGGGAATCCCCAAACAATCCAGGGTGTTGCCAAGATAACAGGTTGTTTTCCACAAACTGACAATGCTGCCTATTGCTGAATACAACAACTTCACAACTCATTGAATATGGAGAAGTCAAGTTTATGCCTACACAGTCTTCACTCTTATGTTCTAGCATCTTTAGTACAGGAAAGTACTCTGCACATTACCAAAAGGGAAATGTAAATACCAAATAGCCACAAACCCTTTGATAAACAATGGTGTGCTGCCTGCATGATATGCTAGGGGAATGGTGGAAGAAAGCTTGTGAGGATAACCAAATAATATCTGAGTTAACTTAAGGTCCAATTTATGAGTTGGAACCCATACCTAAGAGACTAGATAGCTCAAGGATGTAGGATAAAACCAAATACTTTTAATCTAAACAAAAACAACAATGTAATCATTCCTAATGATATTTCGCTATACTCCCAGATCAGTGGTTTGCTTAGCCATCATCAAAGAAGCTTCCACTTATAGCAGATGAAAACAAATACAGAGACATACAGCCAGATATTATGCAAAGAGTGAGAAACCTCAGAACAATCAGCCTTAAGTGGGAAGTCTCCATCAAATCCCTTAACTAAGGACTCAAGAAACCCTGTGGAAGAGGAGTTGGAAAGAGTATAAGAACCAGGGGAATAGAAGACACTAAGGAAACTAGGCCTTCTAAACACAGCAGGACTTGTTTCCTTTGTTGTACAGAAGATTTTTAGTTTCATATAATCTAATTTGCCAATTCCTAGAGTTACTTTCGAGTCCTTTTCAGAAAGTATTTACTCAGACCTGTATTCTGATGTGTTTTCCCTTTGTTTTTCTCTAGCAAAATTTTCAGAGTTTTCGGGCTTTGTATTAAGTTCTTTGGTTCACTTTGATTGCATACAGAAGGAAAGATGTAGAGCTAGTTTTATTCTTCTTTGTGTGAATATACAGTTTTTCCAGAACTATTTGTTGAAGAAGCTGTCTTTTGTCCAACATAGTTGATCCCTTTGGCAAAATTTAGATGTTTCTTTCTGGGGCCTTGGTTCTATTCCATTTGTCTACATGACTGTTTGTATACTATTTCACACAACAAGAAAAAACTATAATTGTTTTTTAAAAGAAAAAAAATGGTAGTGAAAACAATTTAAAATTCTCATACACTGATGGTGGGTTATGTGATTCTGGTTAATGTAAAATGACACAGCCCTTTTAGAAAAGTTTGGCAAAATATTTAACATAAAGTTACATAAACAATATAATAACAATAATATGACCAAACAGTAGATAATCCAGAGTTAGGCACTCAAGAAATTAAATTACAAAGGGATTTCAATATGATATACGTATACATGAATATAATATAGTTTGATTACATTTTACTGGCTTGAAATTTGGACGGTAGAAGAGAAATGAATTGATTTTTAAAATAGTCATGATGTGGAAGTGACAAGACTCTATTCTGGGTAGAAACATATGATGGAAAGGATAAGGATGACTCATAACATTTAAAGTCTAATTCCTGTCTCCCACCTATGTTGCATTTCTATGCTCCTAAGGGCAGTAAGTGGGCTGGCCTCCTGGCATAGAGTAGACATTCCCTACTAAACAAAGTATGAGTAATACAGCAAAGCAGATTAACACAGTAAAAATGTGGCTAGCAAAGCAATCACCAATGGGCCCCGCCAAATAACCAATCCTAAAATCATCCTCAAGGCCATCCAACAGACGTTCAGCACAATCCCCTTGAGACCATCTGAGAAGCCATCAATTCCTTTTCTTACTCAACATCTCCTTCATTATAAGCCAATCCTTACCTAGAACCTGCAGGTGTATGTAACACAGGCTGGGTTTTCCCATTCTTCTCGAATGATTGCTATTCGTCTTTACATGGGACAATAGAAGTTTTATGTTCATCTCAGTTGAACATAAGGTGTGTCTGGTGTTGTAGAAAAGGTCACTGTGGGATTCAACTTCTGTATCTCTTGTCACCAGCAAAGAATCCTGAGAGCAAAGAGGTTTATTGAGTTTAGTCCTCAACCTCCAGATCTGAAAGGCAGAAAACAGCTGCCAGAAACAGTATAGACAATGAATAGATATTTTGCTGCCATTCTCAGTTAACAAGCAGGAGCAGAGTAGTACTTGTGAAACTCCCAAGACAGACACTAAGACAAGGAAGTGATCTATCTACCACAGTCTGTATTTCCAAGAAAGAACTAAAAGAAACACGTGATAGAAATCACAGACTCTATCACTACAATGAACATTCTGTTCATCACACTGCTTATGAAACAAAGTATGACTTCTTTAATATTGTGGTAAATAATATTTCCTTTTCATGGTTGTTCTATAATAAAGAAAACTTGGAAGTCCCAATATAGGTCCATAGTGATTATATCTCTTCTGAACCTTTGTAGTCACTTACCTATTGTAAAATTAACTACTTTTAAGGTTTACCTACAGTATGTCCTGAAAAGCAAACAATAAAATAAAGGCAACACTAAAATAAGACTACTGTATGAAAATTGATTATTGAAGTGTTCCCAAACAGAAGGTTCAGTAATTAAATAGTAAAATCTCCAACTATTTTTTTCATGAAACTTGCTGGTGGTATATTATGTTCATCAAATATATAAAATTTTCATTTTGGACAATAATTTTTATTAAAATTCTTACTAATACAGTATTCACAAGAGCATTATTCAATTCATGCATTACATGAATATCGTTTTCAATAGTTCTAAAAGGTTCTTCTCTGTTGTTTTCAGAACAGAAAGAAAGGTTTCTAGCCTACTTTCCCCCATCACTTATTCTGAAGCTAAACTGATAGCCTTGATCTGAGAGGGGCAAACAAAAGTACAATCTGGTCTGCAAACTTTAGCGAAAATGAAATAGAAAGAAGGCAGCGCTGTAAAGTCTTGAAAAAGCAGGGTTCCTCCCTCAGCTTCATATCTGAGCAGAGTGAGGTAATGCTGAATTCTAGAGACCAAATGAATGGCAGACTCAGGGCTGAAGGTTCTGAGTTTGAAATCATGTATATTGGGTGTTAGTCTCAAACTCAGCTCTTTCACAGTGTTAGGCCAAACTGGCCCTATGCTGATCTCTAGGGCTGTGTCACAAAACTCACAAATCATGACGGCAACCTTGCGGCAAGGCAGAATTGTCCTCCTCAGCAAGTGTGTAAGGTGAGTACAATCACCCTCAGATGGAGAATGGAGCTACCAATGCCCACTGGGTCAGGCCCCAAAGCACTAGACTAGGAGCCATAGGTCCCGGCCACCTAACACACCCCTTCCCAGACTCGAGAGGCTGCACCTACCTGTGCTGGAAGTCGCGACTCAGAAGTTTTCGGGTGCAAAAGCCAGCAAAGTGGGGCTGAAGTGCAACCTTGTCGCTCCTTTGGTTTTTTACTACCCAGCCCCCCTAAGACAGTCTGGCTACGCTCCCCTCCCCCAGCCTGCTCAAGCCTAGCACAGAGGCTTAAGGCCCCGCCCCTCTCCTTCCGGACTTGCAGAGTGGGAGTCTCACCCCAGGGTACTAGGGTCTGGAGGGATCAGACAAGTGTCTAGTTGGTAGTCTTCATTGAAAAAATTTGGAGGAATAATAACAGACAGATCCAGGAAGTTACAATGCATGTAAAACTCGGGTTGACTGCCTGCTATTTCTGTGCTCTTCTATAATCTCCTGTCTATGCGTTTATTAATGGCAGCTTACTGAGGTTTTATAAGTACTAAAATTCTTCCATTATCTTTCCACATGTCCCATATCCCTCACTACTGGATTTCCATGGATTCAGATGTTCGTTTTGAATCAAAGGCTCAGCTACAGTGTTAATATAGTAAGTCTTAAGGGGGAAATAAACCACAAGGAATGAACACCTTGTGTGAATGAAATTTAATAATAATATACACTAGAAAAACTAAGAGATGAATCTTGAAATAATCTATTATAAAGGCACAAAAGAACAGTTTTTCAGATTCAACATTAACAAAAGAAGAAAAAGCTTCCATTAAGACGGAGGCTTTTAATATTTCTCTATAGTTTCATCCTGAAATTCTTTCTTTGTACGGTTGTTTATTTGGAAAAATAGTAGTCTTTTTTTTTTAAAAACTCAATTTAGGTTTTCCCCCTTGATTTTTTTTACTGTCATTTCTATATCAGTTTATATCTTCCTTTTCCATATGCCTAATACACCACTTATTCTGGATTATAATTTTTCTTTTTGTATATCTATTTTGTGCAGTATATGAGCAGCTTTTTAAAGCAGAAAGTTTGTATTTTTCCAAGCATAAGATGTATTCTTTAATGAATATTTGTTAATAACTGCTTAAGATCACTGAATATACACACTAGAAATTATACTCAAAATGTGAATTAAAGCTAAGAAGAATAAATAAGAGGAAAAATCTAGATTTAATCTGGCTGTTATTCATTCATGCAACAAATATCAAGTCTTTACAATATGTCAAACTTTGCACTGATCTCTGGGTATAAAATGATGATAAAAACCGGGACATAGTTTATACCCTTATAATTTTATGCTTAAAGAACATAATCAGTGGTTACCAGGCAAATATGAAAAAGAGGAACATTCCAGATAGAAGGAAAGCATGATCCAATGTCTAGTAATATGAAGGAACATGACAAGTAGTAGATGATATCAGCAAAGGGAAAATGAAAATGGTAAATATAAAGTCCCCAAGAAAAGGCAAGAAGTTGATAAAGTTTATTTAACTTACACTATCTGCTAAATATTGACCTGTTTTATAATAAACACTTAAGACAGATTATATTTGTACTTTAGGGGTAAGGCAACAAAGGCACAGATAGGTTAAACAATCTCAACAAAATCACATGGAAGTTAAGTTCCCAAGCTGAGAGTAAAACCTAAGTAAATATCATACAGTGGAAATTACAATAAAAACACAAGTAAAAAACTAAAAAGAAACCTTTCAACAAAATATGTTCTTTGGCTTTAGGTACTTGACATTCATCTATAATAGACCTTAATAAGAGCTTCATGAAAACAGTACAATGGACTCAAGTCTTACTATTGTAAACCTATGCCTTAGTAGCAATAATAGTGGGTACCTTTGTTACATGATGTTCTCCAGACACCGAGCAAAGACAGAGGAAAAGTAGATGCCCTGAATGTTACTTTGTGAAGCACACCTACAATTTTGGTCAAAAGGCTTTGCTTCTCTGACCATCAATTTTCTTTTTCGTGCATGTATATAATAATAGTATCTATGTCACAAGAATGTGCTGATTAAAAGAGACATGGCTGTCATGCAGTGTCAGTATTAGCTATTAAGGATACAGCGTTTTAGTGACTGAAAGAGAGAAAATGTGAACAACCAAGCAAGATACAGTCCAGGTATAATTTGATCAATAATAAATGGATGATAAAAGAAAAAAAATTATTTTCTCATATTTTTACTATTTATTCTTCAGTGTTACTTAGTACTTACTGTTAGAAACTAAACACTGAAGCCAGGTGAAATAGCACATGCCTTTAATCCCAGAATTTGGAAGGTAAAAGCAGGAGAATCTGTGTGAATTTGAGGCCAGCTCGGTCTACATAGCTAGTTTTAGAACAGCCAAGGCTATACGGTGAGAGCCTGTTAAAAAAAAAAAAAAGAAAAAAAAGAAAGAAAGGAAGGAAGGAAGGAAGGAAGGAAGGAAGGAAGGAAGGAAGGAAGGAAAAGGAAAAAGGCAAGCATTGAGATTATTTCCTTGATGTGTGTATTAGTGTGTGTGTGTGTGTGTGTGTGTGTGTGTGTGTGTGTGTAGCACTCATTTTTAAACTCTTTTATTTGGGGTTCCTTATAGCCCCTTCCTTATAACATCTCAACCCTGGGTATGAGAGAAAATGTTTGTGGGAAGAGGGGGCTCAGACCTCTTTAATTCTCCAGGCTGTTTATGGTTGATGGGTTCTTTGGGGGAATTATACCAATTTCTTTCAACAACAGATACAGCTAGCAGTCTCTTCCAAGTCACTGTGTTAAAATGTTTCTCTCCACCACACCATCCATCTCTGGTCTCTTCAAACTGCCACTTGCCACATACTACCACCTCACAACACACTTTCTCTTTTTTGGCTCTAATATTTATATCCTCAGAGTCCTAGACCAAGCCAGTCTTCATGCTGCAAAAATGAGGCCATACCAGCTGGCAATGACCACACCCTGTACAAGACAATTATCAGCTGTGGACAAACTAAAACCCAAACTAAAATACCATACTTGAGATTAGAACAAAACCATATTTACATAACATTATTGAGTTTTTTTAAAAAAAACAAAGCTTCCATTATGTATATGTGTGTGCATGTGTGTACTAAACAGCTCATATAGTGTATGACACAGAGTATATTTTAGGAATGAGTGAATAGTTGGATGGATTAAAACCTAGGAACAGCTGAGCACGGTTTCACATACCTGTAATCTCAGCACTAAGAAAGCCCAGTCAGAAACATCATGAGTTTGATGTTAGTCACTTCTCTATAATAAGGACCTGTCTAAAAAACGACAAAGTCCAACAAACAACCTAGGAACAAATGTGTTAGGTTATTAAATAGAAAAAAAATCTCATAATCATATTTTCTTCTGTTGCTAGAACACACTAAACTTGTTTGTATTCAACTTTCAAAATAGAATAATCATGTTTATTTATCTCTGTCTTCACTGCATATAGTCCAAGCTAGGGGTTTGGAATTATTTTTCTGTAAGGAGTCATAAAGTAAATACTTTCAGCTGTTTTTGAGACAAATACAACCTGTTTGCAACTAAATTCTACTTTTACAAAGCAGAAGTAGCCACAGGTCACAGAAAATACAAAAGTGAAGGTGTGTGGAAATGTTCTAGTAAAAGTTTATTTGCAGAAACAGGAGGCAAGATTGGGTTTATGGACTATAATTCACCAACTCTTGATCTAGGCCAAATTACTACAATCTCTTGTGGGGGTTACTATATTGAATGAAGTATAGGAGTGATCTGTGACTAATACTATTTCTGTCTTAGTTTTACTAGAAGTTTATTGAAATTTCAATTATCTTTTTAATTCTACTCAAACATTTGGTTCTTGAAACATTCAAGCTATATAATTTTATTTGAATTTGTATTCATCAAAATGGTCTTTAAAATTGTTAAAGTAAAAGGATTAGATACTTTTTTTAGGACAGACTGAAGAACAATTAACTCTGGGATGACTGAGGAATGACTCTGGAAGTTTCAGAGAGCTCTAGCCCCACAACATGGGCAATCAGTATTTATAAATAGAACATGGAAGTGGTGTACAAAATTAGCATGCTTGGTTACAACTTGCAGTTCACGATGTTTACCATTGTGTGAGCAGTTCATAGCCTGTAGTTGATTGAACCTCAACTGGTATGACAAGAATGAAATTACTACAGTTGTCTCCCTTTATCTTTAAGAAACGTATTCCAAGACCCCCAGTGGATAACAAATACCATATATAGTTCATACAGCAAAGGCCACTCACCTCATAATGGTCAGGAAGGAGAGAAAGAAAGAGACCAGACAAAGGCTAAGATGTTCCCTTTACTACAACAACAAAATCAGTGACCCACTTTCTCCAAGTAGGCACCATTTTACACAGTTTCTTCATGTCACAATTAAATATTGTCTTCAAATATTGAATCCTTGAAGGAATTGGTTAGGTCAGACTTTCATGATAAAATTGTCTACGAAATAATCTCAGAGGCAATTCCAGAGATGTGTTTTACTAGCACCTCTCAATCCAATCAAACTCATAATTAAATTAATCAAATATATCAGTAAAATAGAACAATTAAAACAATCTGTAGACATAATACTACTTAATACTTAAAAATTGCTTGTTCTTTGAATTTTAAATGTAGTATTTTTGGACAACAGTGACAGAAACTGTGGAAAGAAAGACTGAATTGGGAAGATTTTTATATTATTAAAATAGTTTGAAGTATGTTCATATATTAAGTAAGATTAGAGTTTGCTACATCTATAAACAAATTTAGGGCAAATTTGATTAAATATAGCACATATATCTTTTGAGTCAACTGCTCATTTTTGAAAATTGATCAAAACCTTAGACACTGATAATTCTGTCACCATCATTACGACTTGTTTGGTCTCAATATGGAATCCAAAAATCACAATGTCAAATTAATTGGGTGATTTCTTACATGTTCTTTCTTTCTTTATTTTTTTGTTATTCTATGCTGAGACCATTTAACGTACAAAGGATGACTGCTTAAAACCTCTGAGGAGAAACCCTGTACCAGGCAAGCTATTGTGATAGCTCACAGGAGGATTTGCAAAGAAACCCAAACATGAATTTCCAAGAAATCAACTCATCAAAAGTAAAATAATTCAAAGTTCAGATGATAAAAATAGTTCAGTAGTATTTGAGTGTAGTTGTTTATGGGTTTTGTTCAGGTCATGGTGGCAATTAAGAATCATAGTTCACTGTGATGTGACGACCTAAAGAAGTACCCATTTCTGTTGTGAACAAAGCTGTGGTAACGAACCATAGTAATCTGAAGACTCATAAACACACACACACACACACACACACATACACAAATTGGAAAATGTTGGAAATAGGCACACTTGTCAACCACCACTCAAGATACTAATCAATTAACAGCTAACTTCAAACATATATGCCATATGTTTCCTTTACCTTAAGAAATTTCTTCTATTTTTTTTTATTTGTTGATTGCGCTAAACAAAAAGCAGAATTGAACATGCTTTTAAAGATTAGTTTGGTTCTGTTTAACAGCATACATAAGCCCCTAACATGAGTAAGAGAAGATCTAAAGCTATGTAGTATTTTAGTCAACATATATGTCTACTGTTCATAGAGTGGCTTCACCTGTCCAATATACTTAGAACTCTAATTGATTCGGCTATGACATACAAAATATTCCAAGACTGAGGCCCCAGAAAGGTTCCCAGAAGCTTTTTTGAAATAAATCAATTCTTTTTCACCAGTGTGTGTGTGTGTGTGTGAGAGAGAGAGAGAGAGAGAGAGAGAGAGAGAGAGACTGCATGTACCCATGCATGTGGAGACATATAGGAGGAAACCAAGTGTCCTATCACTATCTACCTTATTCACTTGAGGCAGAACAAGATCTATCAATAAACTTGAAACTTGCCATTTTGGTTAATCAAGGCTGGCTGACACCGACACTGGGTTTCATTTAGGTTCTAAGGACTTGTACTCAGTTCTTTCTTTCACAACAAATATTTTTATCCATTGAGCCATCTCCCAGTCCTTCTTTTTCACCATTTTAATGTTGACAGCAATTTCAGTCACTGATTGCTTTGGTTTATGAATATGGGAACTTTTCAGAAAAAGCTATTTGGAGAGCAGAAGGGAACTGAATGACCTAAATGAGGAAGGAGACAGAACAGTGCAAACAAATTTTCCAGAGGCAAGATAGGCCATTGGGGGGCTGGAAAACAAGGGCTACCTATTGGTGCTTGAATAGGGGTCAGTTAAGTTTGTCCATCCATTAGTCTACATTGCTCTTTAACATGACTCAATGTAAAACTTTCTTTAGTGGTCCTCTTTTTGTGTGGGATGGAGATCAAACTTAGGGCCCTTATGCATGGTAAAACAAACAAACAAAACAAAAACAAAACAAAACAACAAAAAGAAAAAGGAAATGAAATCACTCTGCTGGCAGTTATATTCTCAGGCCTTTTAGTGGTCCTTTTAGAGCAGGAAAAACTAAATAGGTAAATAGGTATAACCAAATTTAATGGAGGAAAATCTTACTGAGTTGAATCCTGTGACATTATACCAGTAATAACTCAAAGTCACATATGTAATTTCTGGGTCTTGAGTATAAGATGTCTGTAAATTCAATCTGTATTTTGTAGGCATCAAACATATAGGGTTTAAATAACTGGGTAGCAATTAGGTGATTAATTGTACAGTTCACGGTACTATTTCCAATGAAAGCACTTAAGATTTAGAAGTCTAAAATATCAAGGATAGTTTAATACATTTAAAGTTGAAATAGAATTATATCATTTCCTCTTTCTTTTTCCTCCTTCCAGCTTTTCTCAGGTACACTGCCTCCAAACCCTCTCATGAATCCCACTCTCCAATTGATAGCATTTTTAATTATTATTTTTACATACATATATACTTATATGTATGCACAAATATGTAAATGCAGCCTGCTGAGTATGTTTTTGTTCTTTGTGTATATATGGTTTTAGAATTAACCATTCTGCATTGAACAACCAATAAGGAGGGCAAATGGAGTCCGGTTCATAAAGTACTTTCTTACACCTATAGCTTATAGGGTACTACCTTTACATTCTTCTAGCATGTTCAGTGTTTTAGGTTTCATATTTGGGCCTTTGTTCCACTTGGATCTAATTTTTGGACAGGGTGATAGATATGAATCTAATTTTACTCTTTTGTGTGTGAATATCCAGTTGTTCCAGCACTATTTGTTGAAAATGCTGTCTTTTTTCAGTGTTTGTTTTTGTTTGTTTGTTTGTTTTACCTCTTTGTCAAATATCAGATGGCTGTAGTTATGAGGACTCATGTTTGGACATTCTGTTTTATTTCATGTCTACATATCTGTTGTTTTTGCCAGAACCATCTTATTTTTATTATTATAACTGTATAATATATTTTCAAGTCTGAAATATTCCACTATTCTTTTTGTTCAAGATGATTTTGGCTGTCTTGGGTCTTTTCTGGTTCCATATGAAAGTTAGGATTTTTAAAATATTACTGTAAGAATGCTTTAGGTATTTTGATTGGGGTATATTGTAGTTTTCATGGGATTTTATAGGTATGTTGATTGAACATGCAAGCTGGTTTTGGTAAGTTGTCATTTTCACAATATTAATTCTACTGATTCATGAACATAGGGTGTTTTGCCATTTTCTAGTGGTTTTTTTTCCAATTCTTTTCTTCAGCAAGTTTAAGTAAAGAACTTTCATCACATTTTCTAGGGTTTTTCCATTATATTTTTATTAGTTTTGATGCTATTGTAAATGGGAGTGTCTAGATCTCTTGTTTTTAACTGTTTGTTATTGGAGTATTTTTTGTAAGTTGATTTTATACTCTGTCACTTTGTTAAAAGCAATAATTATTTTTAAATTTTTCTGATGGAATTTTGGGGATCTCTCTTGTATAGTGCCATATCATCTACAAATAAGGTTTATTTGACTTTTTTGTTTCCTATTTGTATCTATTTAATTTTCTTCTCTCATTTTCTTTGCTCCAACGAATATTTCAGAACCTTATTGAAAAGAAGTTGGCATGGTGGGCAGCCCTGTTATAGTCCTGAATTTATTTATTTTTCTCAATATGAATAGGTTATACTTTTCTGATAATAGACAAACACAGAGGTAGAGAGAAGAAGAATGAAACAAGGAAGCTAAGGAAATGAAGGAACAAAATGAAGGAACACAACTGGCTAGTCACAGAAAGCATGGGAAACTAAAATGTGGGAGCTTTAGGTGATTGCCTAAATCAATGGCCCATTCTTCTTAGCTATTTAAAATCCACCTAACATAACAGTTAATCATAAATCCATTACACATTTTTAGCAAAATAAGAAAAAATTTATGGACAGATTTGCCAATGCATGTTTTTACATTTTTGTTTGTTTGTTAAACAAGAGATTCTCTGTATATCCAAGATTGGTAAGTGACTATCTACATAGCCAACTCACAATCCTTTTGCCTCAGCCCTCAAGTCATAAGGTAACAGTTGCTACAATGCCCAGCTTGTACATATGATTTTGATTTCCCAAAGAGCAGTACCTTTATTGAAGAAGGAGAAGATGAGGCAAGGTCTCATGTGGACTAAGCTTCAAACTCACTATGTGTGTATGACATTGTACTTCTGATCCTCTTACCTGTACCCCCTCAAGAGGTGGGATCACAGGCATGAATCTTCAAGACAGCCAGGTAGTTTTTCTTGAAAGTAAATCTACTTGAAATGAGGCAGCATTCGAAAATCTGAGAACCTAAAATTTAATTCCTTGGTAATCTTCCTTGTCTGCAGCTCCATTTATCATCATCATTCTCCTACAAGTTAGTCATTTTACTTTGAGTACAAAAACCACTAATTTGATATTAGCTGGTATTCTCGTTAATTATTTTCTGAGATTTCACTAGACTGATCTCTGGATTAACTACATTAAATGTGAGATATTTAGTATTTATGAACCTTATAATCTAGACATAGTCTTTTATGTCAGAGTTATGGCATGTTATCATTTTAGGATCTAAAGTGGGCCATTACACAGACATAAAAACACTTCTTCAGTACATCGTTTCATTGATGTTTATATTACAACTGATAACACATGACATTTCTGATGTATTCAGTTTGATGAATCATTAATAATTTACATATGTATCTGTTTTTGTTTGGTTAGGTTTTTTTTCATTACTTAATTCCCTTTGTGCCCCCCTCCCTTTCTTCTCAGAGAAGGAGAGAGACTTCGTATGGGTATCAATCCACCTTCTATTGAGGCTAGTCAAGGCTGCCCAATTAGGGAAAAGGAATTCAAAGGCAGGCAGCAGAGTCAGAGAGAGCCCTTACTCCTCCTGTTAGAGGTCCCACATGAGGCCCAAGCTGTACATCTGTTATATATGAGTGGGTTACAACTGTCCGATGGATTTTATATGGTTGGTGGTTCAGTGTCTGTGAACTCGTATGGGTCCAGGTTAGTTGATTTTGTAGGTTTTTTTTTTTTTTTTTTTTTTTTTGTGGTGTCCTTGACCTCTCTGGCTCTTTCAATCCTTTCTCTCTCTCTTCCACAAGACTTCCCGAGCTCTAACTAATATTTGGCTGTATGTCTTTGTATCTGTTTTCATCAGCTGCTGTGTGAAGCCACTCAGATGACTGTTACGTTAGCCTCTTGTCTGCAAGAATAGCAGAATATTATTAATAGTATCAGTGGTGGGCTATCTCTCATGGCATTGGACTCAAGTTGGGCTAGTCACTGATTGACTGGGTTGAAGGTATTGTATCTCAGTTTGTGTCCCCCTCCCTCCACTGGAAGTCCTGCTACAAGAAGTGGCCACTTCAGTCTCCAGTTCCCCAGCTGCTAATAGTCTCAGTACTATCACCATCATAGACATTCTGGAGTATGACCTGAACCACAGATGCCCCTCACCGATTTAAATTCTCTATCCCAGCCCTCCCCATTTCCCCATATCTGATTCCCCACTCCACATTTCCCTCCCCTCCCCTTCTCTCACCTAGTTCCCTCCCTTTATCTACTTCAAATGCCTATTTAGTTTCTCTTTCTTGGTGAAATTTAAGCATCCTCCTTTGGGCCCTCCTTGTTACTTAGTTTCTTTGGGTATGCGGATTGTAGGATGGCTATCCTGTACTGCATGACTAATACCCACTTATAAGTTAGCATCTTCCTGGGTCTGGGTTACCTCACTCACTCATCCATTTGCCTGCAAATTTCAGTATGTGCTTGTTTTTCATAGCTGAGTAATAGTCCATTGTGTAGATGTATTATATTTTCTTTATCCATTCTTTGGTTGAGAGATATCTGGGTTGTTTCCAGATTTTGGCTATCAGGAATAAAGCTGCTTTGAATATAGCTGAGCAAGTGTGATTTTGGTATGGTGGAGTGACTTTGGGTATGTGGTCAGGAGTGGTATAGGTGGGTCTTGAGGTAGAACTATTCCCAGGTTTCTGAGAAACTTCCACAATGATTTCCAAAGATTGCACTCCCACCAGCAATGGAGGACGGTTTCCCTTGCTCCACAACCTTGCTAGTATGTGTTGTCCCTTTTTTTTTTTTGTATCTAAACCATTCTGATGTGTGTAAGATGGAACCTCAGAGTCATTTTGATTTGCATTTCTCTGATGACTAATGGCGCTGAGCATTTCTTTAAGTGCTTCTTGGCCAGTTGAGATTCCTCTGTTGAGAATTCTCTGTTTAACTCAGTAGCACATTTTTAAAATGGATTATTTGGTTTGTTGGTGTTTAATTGCTTGAGTTCCTTATATATTTTGGATATTAGCCTTCTTTTGGATGTTGGATTGGTGAAGATCTTTTTCCATTATGTAGGCTGCAATTTGGTTCTTTTTATGGTGTTCTTTGCCATACAGAAGCTACTCAGTTTTATGAAGACCCATTTATTAATTGTTGATCTCACTGCCTGAGCTATTGGTGTTCTGTTCAGGAAGTTGTCTCCTGTACCAATGCATTCAAGGTTGCTCCCCCATTTTCTCTTCTATTAGGTTCAATATATGTGGTTTTATGTTGAGGTTTTTGATCCCCTTTGACTTTAGTTTTTTTCAGGGTGGTGAATATGAATCTATTCACATTCTTCTACATGTTGACATCCAGTGATACCAGCACCATTTGTTGAAGATGCTTTCTTTTTTCTATTGCATAGTTTTGGCTTCTTTGTCAAAAATCAAGTGTCTGTAGATGAATGGGATTTTTTTATGGGGCTTTGATTGGATTCCATTGATCAACCTGTCTGTTTTGATGCAAATACCATGCAGTTTTATTACTATTGCTCTGTAGCACAGTTCAAAGTCAGGGATGGAGATACCTCCAGAAGTTCTTATATTGTACATGATTATTTTAGCTATTTTTTTCATATGAAGCTGAGAATTGCTCTTTCAAGGTCTGTAAAGAATTGTGCTGGACATCTATGTTGTTGCGAGTTTCTGGCTATTATGAATAAAGCTGCTATGAACATAGCTGAGCAAATGTCTTTGTTGTACACTGGAGCATCTTTGGGTATATGCCAAAGAATGGTATAACTGGGTCAAGAACTATTCCAAATTTTCTGAGAAAGTGCCAGATTTATTTCCAAAGAGGTTGTACAAGTTTGTACTTTCACCAGCAATGGAGGAATGTTCCCTTTTCTCTGCATCCTTGCCAACATGTGTTGCCACATAAGGTTTTATCTTAGCCATTCTGACAGGTTTGATCTTAGCCATTCTGACAGCCATTTTAAATTGTATTTCTCTGATGACTAAGAACATTGGGCACTTATTTTTTCTCATTTATTTATTTTATTCACTTTACATTCTTTTATCGCCTTTTTTCTTTGCCTCTTAGTCTCTCCCTCTCTCAGTCCTCTTCCCCTCATCCCTTTTCTTCAGAAAAGAGGGGCTCCTTTTCCCATCCACTCCAGCACATCAAGTTGCACCAGGAGTGAAATGTCCTCTTCCCCTGTGGCCTGTCAAGGCAGTGAAGCCATGGGAAAGTGATCTAAAGCTAACAAGTGAGTCTGAGTCCAATGCAGTCTTACTTCCTTTACTAGAGTACCCACTCGAAGCCCAAGTTGCCATGCTATGAAAGATACTCTACTAAGTTTGCATACATGAGCCTCTCAGAGTTGTCCTCTGAGAGGCTCTAGCTAGCAGCAATTCTAAACAGATGATGAGACTCACAGCCTAACATTGGTGGATGCCTAGGGAGTCTTGGGGAATAGGTAGAGGAAAGAGAAAAAGACCCAGAAGTGACAGGAGCTCCACAAGAAAAACGACAGAGGCAGCTAACCAGGAACCAGAGGGGATTGCTGAGACTGAAGCATCAACCAAGGACTATGTTTGAACTGGACCTAGGCCCCCTACAAAGATGTAGTAGATACTGAGCACTTCTTTAAGTACTTCTCAATCATTCACTATTTCTCTGTTGTGAACTCTTGGTCCAGCTCTATACCCCATTTTAATTGGATTATTTGATTTATTGTTGTTTAATTTCTTAAGTTCTTTGTATATTAGAGGTCTCACTTTCTGAGGGGAAAGTGAGAGGTGAAGGAGAAAAGGGGGAGAAGAAACTATTTAACTTGTTTACCTGGTCTTGATTAATTTTGGTAAATAAACTTAAAATAAAAAGTTTTAAAAAAAGAATTGTGTTGAAATGTTGATGGGAATTGCGTTGAATCTGTAGATTGCTTTTGGTAAGATGGGCATTTTTATTGTGTTAATCCTACCAATCCATGAGCATGGGAGATCTTTCAAACTTCTGATATTTTCTTAATTTTCCTTCTTCAGAGACTTGAAGTGTTTGTCATACAGGTTTTTAACTGGCTTTGTTAGAGTTGCTCTAAGATATTTTATGTTATTTTTGGCTATTGTGCATGATGCCATTTCCATAATTTCTTTCCCAGCCCATTTATCATTTGTATAAAGGAGGGCTACTGGTTTTTTGAGTTAATGTTGTATCCAGCCACTTTGCTGAAAGTGTTTATTAGGTATAGGAGTTCAATGGTGAAATTTGGGGGGGGGGGGTCACTTAAGTATAGTATTATATCATCTGCAAATAGCAATAGTTTAACCGCTTCCTTTCCAGTTTGTATCCCTTTGATCTCCTTTAGTTGTCGTATTGATCTAGCTATAACTTCTAGTGCTATATTGAAGAGATATGGAGAGAGTGAGCAGCCTTGTCTTGTCCTTGACTTTAGTGGAATTGCTTTAAGTTTCTCTCTATTTAATTTGATGTTGGCTTTTGGTTTTCTGTATATTGTCTTCATTGTGTTTAGGTATGTGCTTTGTATTCCTGATCTCTCCAAGACTTTTAACATGAAGGAGTGTTGGATTTTGTCAAAGGCTTTTTCAGCAGCTAATGAGATGAACATGTGTTTTATTTTTTCCTTTCAGTTTGTTTATATGGTGGATTACATTGATGGATTTTATTATGTTGAACCACCCCTGCGTGCTTGGGATGAACCTTACTTACCCATGCTGGTTGATGTTTTTGATGTGTTCTTGTATTTGGTTTTTGAGTATTTTATTGACTATTTTTCATCAATGTTCATAAGAGTAATTGGTCTGAAATTCTATTTCTTTAGGAGTATTTGTGTGACTTAAGTATCAGGGTGACTGTGACCTCATAGAATGTGTTCAGCACTGTTCCTTCTGTTTCTATTTTGTGGAATAAAGTTTGAAGAGTATTGGTACTGGCTCTTCTTTGAAAGTTTGGTAGAATTCTCTGCTAAAACAATCTGGCCATGGACATTTTTTTTTTTTTTTTTGGTTGGGAGACTTTTAACAACTGCTTTTATTTCCGTAGGAGTTATAGGACTATTTAACTTGTTTACCTGGTCTTGATTAATTTTGGTAAATGGAATCTATAAAGAGTATTGTCCAGGGGATTGAACCAAGATGGCACCTAGCACTCATAGTTTCTGAGTTGCAGAGGACCTGAGCCGCCTGCATTGGTGAGTGGAAGGAATTCTGAAGGCAGAGAAATGACAGTGAGGCATTCTAAATGAGAGGGAACATCAGGAGGTGAGAATTTTGGCCTCGGGTCACCCATTGACTTGTTTGGTGAAGGAGAAAAAAGATCCTTTGATCTCCCAGCACTCCTGTTTTTTGGGCCTCCCTCCTCCTCAACACAACCAGCACAATAAGATTCTTAGCTCAGAGCTCACTCCTAAGGACTGTGAGGCAGGGCTCCTAGCCGCTTAGCCACAACTGCCAGCTGTACCTGCCTTGGAGTCCCAGATCCGTGGCACCATCCTCACAGGGTCCCAGGTCTGCTAGTGGCCATACTGACTCTGCAGGGTCTCTCAGCCACTGAACGTATATGGCCTGCCCAAATCCTCAGTGACAGATAATACGCTATATACCCACCAAAGCCCAGCAGACTAGCCATACATGCTAGGCACAGAAGGTGCTGGGCCTCCCAGACCTAGAGAGCACAACAGAGGGCCCCCAGAACTCCTCAGAAGGCATCTGGACAGGCATCCCAGTCACCAGCTGCAGCTAGATGTCCTAACCTGGGGGATGCAGCAGCACTGAGTTGGCGGAGCCTGTCAGTTCCCCTGCATAAGACCAAGCAGGGCCAAACCAGAAAGTAGAGAGCTCGGATACCCTGATCCTTGCCGATGTGACCTGCTTGAGAGTGAGTGTGCCCTTGAGTGTCTGCAATGCCCCAGATCCAGGGTCCTTCTAAATTAGAAACCAGGCATTGGACCCCTCCCACCCACATACCCACTGTGGGAAACAGAGGGTCTCTTGGGACATTGAAGCCCTTGCTCTGTGGGTCCAACTGAGGAGTTAAGGCAGATAACATCGGAAATCGTGCCTCAACTATCACCAGCGCCTGCTACATCTACAGCACATGCACAAGTAACCCCAGAGAAGCCTGCAAGGCAGAGCCCCTCCCACGCACTCAAGGGTTCAACATTCTGTATCACTCTCTCCCGCAAGGCACACTTCCACGCAAACTTCCAAACACATGCACGCCAGCACTTGCCCCTTTGTGCCCACGGATTTTCCTCGTATATGTAAAGCTAAAGCACCAATGCACACACTGAGGCCAAGGGACCTCACTCAGCTTCCTGAAGAACTCTCCAGATGCCAGAGAGAGAGACAGTAACAGTCTGAACTGCAGAATCCAGAAACAAACAGGGAAGGTTACAGATAAGCCAATGGCCAGAGGTAGGCTTAAGAACACATCAAACATGAATCAGGACATCATGGCTTCACCAGCAACCCCTAAAATTGATGGATACTGCAGTTCATCAGAACCACAGGAAAATTACTTTAAAGCTATACTTACCCAATTATTTGAGGCTCATAAAAAGGAAACAAACAAAACTCTCAGAGGAATAGGCATACAAATACAGACAGTTAAAGAGAAATGAACAAATCTATAAAAGATTTGACCAATCAATTGGGGGTAAAGAAAGAGGAAATGAACAAAATTAGAGTTACAATTAGTGGCATATAAAGAGGAAATGAACAAAAAAATAAAGACATTCGTAGAGAGACAGGAATCCACCTTCACACAGATGAAGGAAATGGAGCAAGGCATGAAAAAAGAATTAGAATGAATAAAGAAAATATAAACTGAGAAAAACCTGGAGCTGGAGAGCCTAGGGAAAAGATCAGGAACCACAAAGGTAAGCATCACCAACAGAATACAAGATATGGAAGAGAGAATTTCTGGTGCTGAATATACACACGCAGAAATTGATACTTCTCTCAAAGAAAAAGTAAAATCAGAAAAATCCCAAACACAAAATATCCAAGAAATCAAGGATGCCATGAAAAGACGAAATCTAAGAATAATAGGAACTGATGACCAAGAAGACTCCAGGCTCCAAGGTCCAGAAAATATTTTCAAGAAAATCATAGAAGAAAATTTTCCGAACTTAAAGAAGGAGATGTCCATAAATATACAAGAGGCCTACAGAACACCAAATAGACTAGACTAGAAAAGAAACACGTCATGTCACATCATAGTCAAAACACTACTAAATCTACAGAACAAAGAAAAGATATTAAAAGCAGCAAGGGACAAAAGCCAAGTAACATATAAAGGTAGACCTATCCGAATCACACCAGAGTTCTCATCAGAAACTATGAAAGCCAGAAGGGCCTGGGCAGGTGTCATGCAGACTTTAAGAGACCACAGATGACAGCACAGACTACTATACCCTGCAAAGCTTTCAATCAACATTGATGGAGAAAACAAAATATTCCATGACAAAACTAGATTTATGCAATATCTACACAGAAAACCAGCCCTACAGAAGATATTAGGAAAACTCCAATCCAATGAAAACAACTTCACCCAAGAAAACATAACATACAGATAATATCCCAACAAAAATTAAAAGAAAACAAGCAATGATACACAGTAAGACCACCAACTCCACAATAAAAGAAACTAACGTTCATTGGTCACTATTACATATCAATATCAATGGACTCAACTCTCCAATAAAAAGGCACAGAGTAACAGAATGGGTGCAGAAACAGAATCCAACATTCTGCTGCAATGAAGACACGCACCTCTGCAACAAAGATAAACACTACCTCAGAGTAATGGGCTGGAAAAAAGTTTTTCAAGCAAATGGACCCAGAAAACAAGCTGGAGTAGCTATCCTAATATCTAGTAAAATAGACATTCAACCAAAATTAATAAAAAAAAAAAAAGATGAGGAGGGACACTACATTCTCATCAAAGAAAAATCCACCAAGAGGATATCATAATTCTGAACATCTATGCCCCAAATACAAGAGCGCCTACATTCATAAATGAAACATTATTAAAACTTAAAGTACACATCAATCCCTTAACCTTAATAGTGGGAGACTTCACCATCCCACGTTCACCAAGGAACAGATCATCTTAACAGAAGCCTAATAAAGAAATAAAGGGACTTACAGAGGTCCTAAATCAAATGGACCTAATAGATGTCTACATAACTTTTAGCCAAACTCAAAAGATTATACCTTCTTTTCAGGACCTCATGGAACCGTTTCCAAAATAGACCATATAGGTGGTCACAAAGGAAGCCTCAACAAATACAAGAAGATTGAAATAATCCCCTGTATTCTCTCTGACCACCATGGAGCAAAGATGGACCTCAACAACAATGGAATTAGAAAAAACCTACATGCACATGCAAACTGAACAACTTGCTGCTCAATGACAACTGGGTTAAGGAAGAAATAAAAAAAAAAGAAATTAAAGACTTCCTAGAATTCAATGAAAATGAAGGTACAACATACCCTAATTTATGGGACACAATGAAAGCAGTGCTCAGAGGAAAATTCATAGCACTAAGTGCCTTCAAGAAAAAATTTGTGAGATCTCATACAAGCAACTTAATGGCCCAACTGAAAACCCTAGAAAAAAAGGAAGCAAATACACCAAAGAGGAGCAGACACCTGGAAATAATCAAACTCAGGGAGGAAATCAATCAATTAGAACCAAATAAAACTATTCAAAGAATCAATGAAACCAAGATCTGGTTCTTTGAGAAAATCAAGATAGAGAAACCCTTAGACAAACTAAGTATAAGGCAGAGAAAAACTATCCAAATCAGCAAAATCAGGAATGAAAATGGGGACATAACTACAGACACCAAGGAAATGCAAACAATCATTAAGTCGTACTACAAAAGCATATATGCCACAAAATTTGAAAATCTAAAAGAAATGGACAATTTTCTTGATAGAGTCCATCTGCCAAAATTAAGTCAAGATTAGGTAGAAAGATGGAATAGCCCTATATCGCCAAGGAAATAGAAGCAGTCATCAACAGTCACCCTTCCAAAAAAAAGCCCTGGGCCAGATGGATTCAGTGAAGAATTCTACCAGACCTTCAGAGAAGTGCTAACTCTAATTCTCTCCAAACTATTTCACAAAATAGAAAGAGAAGGAACATTGGCAGAATCATTCTTTGAAGCCACAGTCACCTTGATACCTAAACCACACAAAGACCCAACATAAAAAGAGAACTTCAGACCTATCTCTCTTATGAACACTGATGCAAAAATACTCAATAAAACACTTGCAAACCAAATCCAAGAACACATCAAAGATATCATCCACCATGACCAAGTAGGCTTCATCCCAGGAATACAAGGGTGGTTGAGTATATGTAAATCCATCAATATAATCGACAACATAAATAAACTGAAGGAGAAAAGTCACATGATCATCTCTTTAGACGCCAAAAAAGCATTTAAAACATTCCAACACCGATACATGTTTAAAGTCTTGGAGAGATCAGGGATACAAGGCACATAACTAAACATAGTAAAGGCAATATACAGCAAGCCTATAGCCAACATCAATCTGAATGGAATGAAACTTGAATCAGTCCCACTGAAATCAGGGACAAGGCAAGGCTGCCCACTCTTTCCATCTCTTCAACATAGTACCTGAAGTTATGCTAAAGCATTAAGACAACTAAAGGAGATGAAGGGAATTCAAATCGGAAAGGAAGAGGTCAAATTTTCACTATTCAGAGATGATATGATAGTATACCTGAGTGACCCCAAAAATTCAACCAGAGGACTCCTTCAGCTGATAAACACCTTTAGCAAAGTGGATGGATACAACATCAACTCAAAATAATCAGAAGCCCTCCTGTATATCCAAGAAAAAAGGGCCGAGAAAAAAAATCAGGGAACCAACACCCTTCACAATAGCCACTAGTAACATAAAGTACCTTGGGGTAACTCTGACCAAGCAAGAGAAAGACCTGTTTGAAAAAAACTTCAAGTCTCTGAAGAATGAAATTGAAGAAGATATCAGCAGATGGAAAGATCTCCATTACTCATGGATTGGTAGGATTAACATAGTGAAAATGGCCATCCTGCCAAAAGCAATCTACAGATTCAAGGCAATTCCCATAAAAATAACAGCACAATTCTTTACAGACCTTGAAAGAAGGATTCTCAACTTCAGATGGAGGACAAAAACCGAGAATCTCCAAAATGATCCTGTACTACAACAGATCATCTCGAGGTATCTCCATCTCCGAACACAAGCTGTACTACAGAGCAATAAAAACTGCATGGTATTGGCATAGAAACAGAAAGGAGGATCAATGGAGCCAAATAGAAGACCCAGAAATAAACCCACACACCTATGAATACTTGATTTTTGACAAAGAAGCCAAAACCATTCAATGGAAAAAAGACAGCATCTTCAACAAATGGTGCTGGTCCAACTGGTTGTCTAAATGCAGAAAAAAATGAAAATAGATCTATGTTTTTCACCCTGCACAAATCTAAAGTCCAAGTGGATCAAAGACCTCAACATAAAACTATATACTCTAAATCGGTTAGAAGTAAAAGTGGGGAAGAGCCTAGAACTCATTGGCACAGGAGACAACTTCCTGAACAGAACACCAACAGCACAGGCTCTAAGAGAAACAAAATAAAAGTGACCTCATGAAACTGAAAAGCTTCTGTAAAGCAAAAGACACTGTTGTCAGAACAAGATGACAGCCTACAGATTGGGAAAAGATCTTCACCAACCCTACATCTGAGAGAGGGCTAATATCCAGAATATATAAAGAACTAAAGAAGTTAAAAAGCAATAAATCAAGCAATCCAATTTAAAAAAGGGGGTATGAAGCTAAACAGAGAATTCTCTGTAGAGGAATATAGAAAGGCAGAAAAACACTTAAAGAGATGCTCAACATCCTTAACCATCAAAGAGATGCAAATCAAAACGACCCTGAGATTTCACCTTACACCCATCAAAATGGCTAAAATCAAGAACTCAAATGACAACACGTGCTGGAGAGGTTGTGGAGAAAGGGGAACCCTCCTCCCGTGTAGGTGGGAATGTAAACTAGTACAACCACTTTGGAAATCAATCTGGCACTTTCTCAGACAATTAGGAATAGTGCTTCCTCAGGATCCAGGTATACCACTCCTAGGCATATATCCAAAAGTTGCTCAAGTACACAACAAGGACATTTGCTCAACCATGTTTGTAGCAGCTTTTTTTGTAATAGCCAGAACCTGGAAACAACCCAGATGTCCCTCAGTTGAGGAATGGATACAGAAATTGTGGTATTTTTACACAATGAAATACTATTTAGCAATCAAAAATGAGGAAATCATGGAATTTGCAGGCAAATGGTGGGATCTAGAAGAGATCATTCTGAGTGAGGTATCCCAGAATTAGAAAGACACACATGGTCTATACTCATTTATATAGACCTATAATATATGATAAACATACTGAAATCTATACACCTAAACAAGATAAAGGAGAAAGAAGGCCCGGGGTAAGATGATAAATCCTCATCTAGAAAGACAAATGGGATGGGCATTGGAAGTAAGAGGAAACATATAACAGGACAGCAGCCTCCCACAGAGGGCCTCTTAAGGACTCTACCTAGCTGTGTATCAAAGCAGATACTAAGACTCATAACTAAACCCCTGGCAGAGTGCAGGGAACTATATGAAAGAAGGGGGATATAGTATGACCTGGAGATGATAGGAGCTCCACAAGGACCAAAGATATCTGTGCACAAGGGTCTTTTATGAGACTGTTTCTCCAACCAAGTACCATGTATGGATATAAGCTAGAACCTCTGCTCGGATATAGCCCATGATAGCTCAGTAACCAAGTGGGTACACTAGTAAGGGGAACAGGTACTACTTCTGACATGAATTCAATGGCTGGCTCTTTGACCTCCCCACTCTCCAAGGGAGGAGCAGCCCTCCTAGGCCACAGAGGAGGGCTTTGCAGCCAGTCTTGAAGATACCAGATAAACCAGGGTCAGGTGAAAGGGGAGGAGGTCCTCCTCTATCAGTGGACTTGGAAAGGGGCAGGAAGGAGATGAGGGAGGGAGGTGGGACTGGGAGCAATTGAGGGAGAAGGATACAGCTAGGTTACAGAGTTATTAAAATGTAACTAATAATAAAAAGGAGTATTGTCCATTTCATTTAGCTTTTCTGATTTTGAGTTCTTTTATAATTTAGTTTGGTAGCATTATACAGATATAGTAAAATACCACATACATATGTCCCCCATAGATCCACACATAAGTATATATACACAAATGCCTTATAGTTTTCATTATAATGTTTTTCCTAAGTTCCAGATATGTGCCTGGATTTCTCATAGCTACTTCTAATCTTATCGTATAGAAGAGGGTATTTCATTATCTTTTGTTTGATTTCTAGGTTGAACAACAGACCTGTGAGTTATTCACCACATACAGGATGAGTTGTGTTGTTCATTACAAAATCAATTGATGAACATAGTAGGCAAAGCATGCAACTAGAAGGAATTGGAGAAGAGGAATTCTAGGAGCCTCAAATGTTCTCATAGCTGAAACGGGATTAAATTAATTAAACAAAAAAAAACCTGATTATTTTTATTTTTTCCTTTTTATTATTTTATTTTAATTCTTTATTTTTTTCATTGATTGTTGCTCTTAGAGCCTGTGTTGTTGGTGTTTTGTTCAGGAAGTTGTCTCCTGTGCCAGTGAGTTCTAGGGTCTTCCCCACTTTTTCTTCTAACCGATTTAGTGTGTCTGGTTTTATGTTGAGGTTTTTGATCCACGTGGACTTTAGAAAGAACTGATTCTTATTAACATTTTTCTGAAAAAGATCCAAGTGTCAATTGAACAGTTTGAAATATTGAAATTTTTCAGACTTAATTTTGTTTTTAATTATCTATCCATCTATCTATCTATCTATCTATCTATCTATCTATCTATCTATCTATCTATCTATCTATCATCTTTCTCTGATAAAATAGATCCT
The DNA here is from genome assembly GCF_030254825.1 of Meriones unguiculatus. Taxonomy (NCBI): domain Eukaryota; kingdom Metazoa; phylum Chordata; class Mammalia; order Rodentia; family Muridae; genus Meriones; species Meriones unguiculatus. Next base: position 125,216,735 of record NC_083369.1, read on the forward strand.
GGCTACAGTTTTCCCTCCCCCTTCCTCCCTGCACTTCCCCCTACTTCCCTTCTCCCAAAAATCCATTCCTCCTCCATTTCCCTTCAGAAAATAGCAGGCTTCCCAGGAATTTAAACTCAACATGGCATAACAGGTTATAAGAAGACTAGGCACAATCCTTATATCAGGACTAGAAAAGGCAACCTAATAGGAGAAAAGGGTCCCAAAAGCAGTCAAGAGATCTACACACACCCTCTACTCCCACTGTTAGGCATCCCACATGAACACCAAGCTACACAACCATAACATATATGCAGAGGACCTAGTTACCTAAGTAGGCTCCGTGATTGTCACTTCAGTCTCTGTGAGCCCCTAAAAGTCCTGTTTAGTTGATTCTGTGGGCCGAGTTCTTATCCTGTCCTAGATCTCTTTAACTCCTATAGTCCTTCCTCCTCCTCTTCTGTGGGGTTCCCTGAGCTCCACCTAATGTTTGGCTGTGGGTCTTTCCATCGGCTCCTATCAGTTGTTGCATGAACCCTCAAGGATGACGATTTGGTTGGGCACCAGCCTATCAGTATAGCAGAATATCATTAGGAATCATTTCATTGACTTTCTTTTGCCAGACATGTTTGGTTCTATTGTAAGGCTCTGGGCTATCCTGCCTCTGATTCCTGATCATCCAGGCTCTGTCAGACCCAGGCTCCTTCTCATGGTGAGAGTCTCAAGTTAAGCCAGTCATTAGTTAGACACTCCCATAAGTTCTGCACTACTGTTACCCAGTACATCTTGTAGGCAGGACAGATTGTAGTTTGAAGATTTTGTGGCTGGGTTGGTGTTCCAGTCCCAACTTACCTGCTTATAGAAGATGACTGATTCAAGATCCATATCTCCCACTGCTAGGAGTCGTCACTAGGTTCACCCTTATAGATTCCAAGGAGTTTCAAATGCACTAGACTTAACTTTTAAATCTTCATTACAGAAATTTTTTTCTTCTGAATGATTGGTTGATTATTGTAGGCTTCTTCTTTAGGAGAAATAATACACAGCAAAAGAAATGAGTCTAGTCTTTTTCTAATGAACTTGTTGTTTGGGTTAGAGTACTTACAAGTAAGTCTTGTTATTCTTGTAGCTGTTTCAGTAATACTAGCCTGTTTGAATTTGATTCATTTAACTTTTTGGAAGCATGTTACCTATTGATTTTGGACTGTTTAGATCCTGTTCTGCTGAAGTACTTTACGCATGAATGGTTTTATCAATTTTGAAATTTCCTCTATTGTAGGAATAATAACTCTTAGTTTTTCTTAGTATATTTAACCCGTTTTAAAAATACATGAGTTGCCAGGGTGCCATAGCACACGCATGTAATCCTAGCACTCTGGGAAGCCGAGGGAAGCAGATCTCTGTGAGTTTGAGGCCAGCCTGGTATACAAAGCGAGTCCAGGACATCCAAGGTTACACAGAGAAACCTTGTCTTGAAAAACAAAACAAAAAATAAAGACAACAACAACAAAAACAAAATACATGAGTTCTGGACCCATAAGTTTTAAAAATAAAGTTATCCAGTATCCCTGAAAGAGGAGTCCCAGATTCCTTAGATTTGGAGGAACTCATTTCTTCTTATTGTTTAGCTGGCATATAAAAGTTTTTACATATTATGTGTCACTATAAATATTTATCATTTTTGGCAAAACATCACAAGTTACTTTATTCTATGCTTTTAAAATGTTCACTACATTATCATTATCTAGAATAACCCTAAATGCAAGCACACACCAAGAGCATCTTTTTTCCTATTTAAGTATAATTTAAATATTTTAAGTATAAATTAAATATTCTGACATACTTTCCTATTTAAGTATGACTATTGATCACCCTTTCCTCATTCCATCCTCTCCTTATCCCCACTTCTGGCAACTGCTTTTCTACTCTCAACTTCCACGAGAAAATACTTCATTAAATTACACATATGAATGATATCATATAGTATTGCTTTTGGAACAGGATTATATCACTTAAATAATGTCTTCCATTACCATCTATTATCACAATGATAGAACATATTCATTCTTTTGTCTGAATAGCATTTCATTTTATGTATGCAATGCATTCTCTTTACTCATTCACGAAGTGATTCACATTTCAGTTGATTCAACTATTGGAAATTGTAAACAAGTGGATATAAGTATCTCTTTGATATGCTGACTTCATATACCTTTAATTACCTGTTAAATGGATTCCTGAATCACACAATCATTACATTTAATTTTAATATTTGAAATTTAAAAATATTTATATAATTTCTACTTTTTGTTTCTTCCCTCCAAGCACTCCCACATACTCCCTGGCTCTTTCTCAAATTCCTGGACTCTGGACTCCTTTTCCTTAACTGTTGTTATATGTATTTATATATATATATTATTAAATACATAAACATAATAAATATAAAAATATATTCTCACTGAATAGAATGTGTGTATACACAAGGACATTTGCTCAACCATGTTCGTAGCAGCTTTATTTGTAATAGCTGAAAACAAACCAGATGTCCTTCAGTTGAGGAATGGATACAGAAATTGTGGTACATTTACAAAATGGAATACTACTCAGCAATTAAAAACAAAGAAATCATGAAAATTTCAGGCAAATGGTGGGATCTAGAAAAGATCATCCTGAGTAAGATATCCCAGAAGCAGAAAAACACACATGGTATATACATACTTACAAGTGGATATTAGACATACAATATAGGACAATTATACTAAAATCTGTACATCTAAGGAAGCTAATCAAGAAGGAGGACCCTGGGTAAGATGCTAAGTCTTCATTCAGAAAGACAAACAGAATGGATATCAGAAGGGGGAGAAAACAGGGAACAAGACAGGAGCCTACTAGAGAGGGCCTCTGAAAGACTCTGCCCGTTACTATGTAACCCAGTTGGACACTAAACTGCCATGGACTACATCTGTGCAGGGGTTCTAGGTTATCTCCATGCATGGTACTTTGTTGGAGTATGAGTCTCTGGGAAAACCCCTGTGTTCAAATTTTCTGGTTCTGTTGCTCTTCTTGTGGGGTTCCTGTCCTCTCCAGATATTACTATTTCCCACTTCTTACATAAGATTCCCTGCACTTTGCCCAACAGTTGGCCATAAGTCTCAGCGTCTGCTTTGATAGTCTGCAGGGTAGAGCCTTTCAGAGGCCCTCTGTGGCAGGTTCCTAGGTTGTTTCCTGTATTCTTTTTCTGATGTCCATCCTCTTTGCCTTTCGGGATGGGGATTGAGCATTTTAGTCAGCGTCCTCTCTCTTGATTAGTTTCTTTAGATGTACAGGTTTTAGTAGGTTTAGCCTGTTATATGTCTATATGAGTGAGTATATACCGTGTGTGTCTTTCTGCTTCTGGGACAGCTCACTCAGTATGATCCATTCTTTAATTTAATTTTATTTATATATTTATTTATTACAATTGATTCACTTTGTATCCCTACTGCAGCCCTCTCTCTTGTCTCCTCCTAGTTTCACCCACCGTCCCTCTTCTCCCCTTATGCCCTTTCCCTAGTTCCCTGATAGGGGAAGACCTCCTCCCCTTCCAACTAAACCTAGCTTCTCGGGTCTCATCAAGGATGGCTGCATCATCTTCCTCTGTGGCCTGGTAAGGATGCACCTCCAGGAGGAGTTAATCAAAGAGCCAGTCACTGAGTTCATGTCAGAGACAAACCCTGTACCCCTTACTAGGAAAACCACTTAGAAACTGAGCAGCCAATGGGTTTCCTTTGAACAGGGGTGCTAGGTCCTCTCTATGCATTGTACTTAGCTGGAGTACCAATCTCTGCAGACCCTCCTGGGCCCAGGTATTTTGGCTCTGTTGTTCTCTTTGTAGAGTTCCTGTACCCTCCATGTCTTTCTATCTCCCTCTTCCTCAATAAGGATTCTTCCACTCTACCCAAAGTTTGGCTATGAGTCTCAGTATCTCCTTTGATACCCTGGTGGGTAGAGTCTTTCAGAGGTTCTCTGTGGAAGGCTCCTGAACTGTTTCTTGTCTTCTGCTACTTCTGATATCTATCCTGTTTGACTTTCTGAATGAGGATTAAGCATTTTCCCTAGGGTCCTCCTTGTTGTTTAACTTCTTTAGGGCTATAGATTTTACTATGATTATCCTATATTATAAGTCTAAGATCCACTTATAAGTGAGTATATATCATTTATGTCTTTCTACTTCTGGGTTACCTCACTCAAAATTATCTTTTCTAGTTCCCACCATTTGCTTGTAAATGTCATGATTTCCTTGTTTTTAACTGCTGAGTAAGTATTCCATTGTGTAAATGTACCACGTTTTCTGGATCCATTCCTTCACTGAGGGACATCTAGGTTGTTTCCAGATTCTGGCTCTTACGAATAGGGCTTCTAAGAACATGGTTGAGCAAATGTCCTTACTGAATGGTGGGGCATCATTTGGGTATATGCCTAGAAGTGGTATAGCTGGATCTTGAGGTAGCAATACTCCTAATTTTTTGAGGAAGCAAATGATAGATTTCCAAAGTGGTTGTACAAGCTTACATTCCCACCAGCAATGGAAGAGGGTTCTCCTTTCTCTACATCTAATCCAGCATGCATCATCCCTTGAGTTTTTGATCTTAGCCCTTCTGCTGGGTGTGAGGTGAAATCTCAGGGCCATTTTGATTTGCATTTCCCTGATGACTAGGGACATTGAGTGTTTCTTTAAGTTTTTCTCTGTCATTCTATATTCCTCTGTTTAGAATTTTCTATTAAGCTCTGTATCCCGTTTTTTAATTGTATTGCTTGGTTAGTTAGTGTCTAACTTCTTTAGTCCTTCATATATTCTGCATATTAACCCTCTGTCAGATGTAGGGTTGGTGGAGGTCTTTTACCACTCTTTAGGCTGTCATTTTATTCTGATAACAGTGTTCTTTGCCTTACAGAATGTTTTCAGTTTCATGTTGATCTTAGAGCCTGTGCTGTTGGTGTTCTGTTCATGAAGTTGTCTCCTATGACAATGACATCAAGGATTTTCCTCAATTTTTTTTCTAGCAGATTTAGTGTGTCTGGTTTTATGTTGAAGGCTTTGATCCACTTGGATTTTAACTTTGTGCAGGGTAATAAATATGGGTGTATTCGCATTTTTCTATATGTAGACATCCAGTTAAACCAGCACCAGTTGTTGTAGATGCTCTCTTTTTCCATTGTAGCGTTTTGGCTTCTTTGTCAAAATTAAGTTTCCATAGGTGTGTGGGATTATTTCTGGGTCTTCTATTTGATTCCATTGGTTCACCAGTCTGTTTCTATGCCAGTGTCATGTCGTTTTTATTACTGTTGCTCTATAGTACCGCTTGATATCTGGGATGGAAATAACTCCAGAATCTCTTTTACTGTACAGGATTGATTTAGCTATTCTCGGTTTTCTGTTTTGTTATATGAAATTAATAATTGTTCTTTCACTATCTGTAAAAAATTTGTTGATATTTTGGTATATATTGCATTGAATCTGTAGATTGCTTTTGGTAGGATAGCCATTTTCACTATGTTAATTCTACCAATCCACGAGCATGGGATATCTTTCCATCTTCTGATTTCTTCCATAAGAGACTTGAAGTTTTTTTCATACAGGTCTTTCACTTGCTTTTTAGAGATACACCAAGGTACTTTATGTTATTTGTGGCAGTTGTGAAGTATGTTGTTTCCCTAATTTCTTTCTCAGCCCCTTTGTCTTTCATATACAAGAAGGCTTCTGATTTGTCTGAGTTAATTTTGTATCCAGCCACTTTGCTGAAGGTGTTTATCAGCTGAAGGAATTCTCTAGTAGAATTTTGGGGTCACTCAAGTATAATATCATGTCATCTGCGAATGGTGATACTTTGACTTCTTTTCTGATTTGCATCCCTTTGATCTCCTTTAGTTGTCTTATTGCTCTAGCTAGGACTTCAAGAAATATGTTGAAGACATATGGAGAAAGTGGGCAGCCTTGCCTTGTCACTGGTTTCAGTGGGATTGATTTAAGTTTCTCTCTGTTTAGTTTGATGTTGGCTATAGGCTTGCTGTATAATGTTTTTACTATGTTTAGGTATGCCTTGTATTTCTGCTCTCTCCAAAACTTTAAATATGAACGGGTATTGAATTTTGTCAAATGCTTTTTCAACATCTAAGGAGGTGATTATGTTTTTTTTTTTTTCTTCTTTGTTTCTATGGTGGATTACATTGATAGATTTTCATATGTTGATCCATTCTTGCATTCCTGGGATGAAGCCTAGTTTGTCATGGTGGATGATATATGCAATGTGTTCTTGGATTCAGTTTGCAAGTATTTTATTTTATTTATTTTTATTTTTGTTTTCTGAGTTACATTTTATTAACTTTGTATCCTAGCTGTATCCTACTCTCTCATTCCCTCCCAATGCCACCCTCCCCCCCCCAATCTCCTCCCTGTCCCTTTCCAAGTCCACTGATAGGGGAGGACCTCCTCCCCGTTCATCTGACCCTGTTTTATCAGGTATCTTCAGGACTGGCTGCAAAGCCCTCCTCTGTGTCCAAGCAGGGTTGCTCCTCCCTTACGGAGTGGGGAGGTCAAAGAGCCAGCCACTGAGTTCATGTTAGAAATAGTCCCTGTTCCCCTTACTAGGGTACCCACTTGGATACTGAGCTACCATGGGCTACATCTGAGCAGAAGTTCTAGGTTATAGCCATACATGGTCCTTGGTTGGAGAAACAGTCTTATCTAAGACCCCTATGCCCAAATATATTTGGTCCTTGTGGAGCTCCTGTCCTCCCCATGTAATATTAACTCCCCCTTCTTTCATGTGATTCCCTGCAGTCTGCTGAAGGTTTGGTTATGAGTCTCAGTATCTGCTTTGATACATTGCTAGGTAGAGTCTTTCAGAGGCCCTCTGTGGTAGGCTCCACAGATCATCTGGAGGTATCTCCATCCCTGACCTCAAGCTGTAATACAGAGAAATAGTAATAAAAACTATATGGTATTGGCATAGAAACAAAAAGGAGGATCAATGGAACCAAATAGAAGACCCAGAAATAAACCCACACACCTATGAATACTTGATTTTTGACAAAGAAGCTAAAGCCATTAAATGAAAAAAAGACAGCACCTTCAACAAATGGTCCTGGTCCAACTGGATGTCTACATGCAGAAAAATGAAAATAGATCCATATTTATCACCCTGCACAAAACTAAAGTCCAAGTGTATCAAAGACCTCAACATAAAACCAGATACTCTAAATCGGTTAGAAGTAAAAGTCTCCAATAGCCTAGGACTCATTGGCACAGGAGACAACTTCCTGAACAGCACACCAACAGCACAGGCTCTAAGAGCAACAATCAGTAAATGGGACCTCATGAAACTGAAAAGCTTCTGTAAAGCGAGTATTTTATTGAGAATTTTTGTATCTATGTTCATAAGTAAGATTGGTCTGAAGTTCTTTGTTTTTTTGTTTTGTTTTGTTTTTGTAGAGTATGTGATTTAGGTATGAACATGACTTCAGCCTCATAGAACGAATTTGGTAATGTTCCTTCTGTTTCTATTTTGTGGAATAATTTGAAACGTATTGGTGTTAGCTCTTCTTTGAACAACTGGTAAAATTCTCCTCTTAAATTCTCTGGCCCTGGGCTTTTTTTGGATGGGAGACTTTTTATGACTGCTTCTATTTCCTTAGGAAATTTTGGAGTATTTAATTTATTTAACTGATCTTCATTCAGCTTTGGTAAATGGAATCTATGAAGAAAATTTTTTATTTCATTTTTATTTTTAAATTTTGTGGCATATAGGCTTTTGAAATAGGACCTAATGGTTCTTTGGATTTCCTCAGTGTTTGTTATGTCCTCCTTTTCATTTCTGATTTTGATGATTTGGAAAGTGTACCTCTTCTTGTTAGTTAGTTTGGCTAAGGGTTTGTCTACTTTGTTGCTTTTCTCAAAGAACCAGCTCTTGGTTTTGTTGATTCTTTGAATTGTTCTCTTTGTTTCTAATGTATTGATTTTAGCCCGGAGTTTGATTATTTCCAGCTGTCTACTCCTCTTGGTTGTGTTTGTTTTTCATTTTCCTAGTGCATATAATGTGTGCCATTAACTTACTTGTATGAGATGCCTCTGATTTCTTTATGAAAGCACCTAGTGCTATGAACTTTCCTCTAACACTGCTTTCATTGTGTCCTATAAGTTTGGGTAAGTTGTACCTTCATTTTCATTAAGTTCTAGGCAGCCTTTAATTTCTTTCTTTTTTTCCTCCCTGACCAATGTGTCATTGTGTGGAGAGCTGTTCAGTTTCCATGTGTGTGTAGGCATTTTGTTATTGTTGAGGTCTAGTTTTAGACAATGGTGGTCTGATATAATACAAGGGCTTATTTCAATTTTCTTTTATTTGTTGAGGCTTGCTTTGTGTCCAGCTATATGGTCAATTTTGGAGAAGGTTCCATGAGGTACTGAAAAGGAGGTATACTTTTTTGAGTTTTGGTGAAAGGTCTGTAGACATTTATTAGGTCCATTTGATTTAAGACCTCTGTAAATGTCATTATTTTGTTTAGTTTCTGTGTCTATGATCTATCCCTTGGTGAGAGTAGGGTGTTGAAGTTTCCCATTAAGATGTTGTGATCAATTTGTGATTTAAGCTTGAATAATATTTCTTTGACAAATGCAGGAGCCCTTGTGTTTGGTGCATAGATGTTCAGGATTTTGATGTCCACCTGGTGGATTTTTCCTTCGATGAGATTGAAGTGTCCCTCTCCATCTATTTTAATTAATTTTGGCTGAAAGTCTATTTTATTAGATGTTAGGATGTCTTCTCCAGCTTGCTTCTTGTGTCTGTTTGCTTGGAAACCTTTTTCCAGCCCTTTACTCTGAGGTAATGTCTATCTTTGTTGAGTTGTGTTTGGAATGTTGGATTCTTTTCCTGCAACAAATCTGTTAATCTGTGTCTTTTTTGGAGAGTTGAGACCACTGATGTTAATAGATGTTAGTGACCAATGATTATTTGTTCCTTTTATTGTGGAGTTGGTCCTGATTGTGTGTTTGTTTTATTTTACTTTTTTGATGTGATGGTGTCTTTATCCTGTGTTTTCTTGGGTGCTTCTGATCTCGTTAGGTTGCAGATTTCTTTCTAGTATCTTCTGTAGGACTGGATTGCTGCATATATATTGTTTAAATTTAGTTATGTCACGGAATATTTTGTTTTCTCCATCTATGTTAATTGAATTTTTTGCTGGATATAGTAGTCTGGCTTGGCATCTGTGACCTCTAAGCTCATGCAAAGTATCTGTCCAGGCCCTTCAGGCTTTCATATTCTCTGTTCAGAAGTCTGGTGTGATTCTGATAGGTCTGCCTTTATATGTTACTTGGCCTTTTTCCCTTGACATCTTTAATATTTTTTCCTTGGTTATGCAGATTTAGTGTTTTGATTATTATGGGGCATAAGGAGTTTCTTTTCTGGTCTAGTCTATTTGGTGTTCTGTAGGCCTCTAGTCTATTTGGTGTTCTGTAAGCTTCTTGGATGTTTATGGATATCTCTTTCTTAAGGTTGGGGAAATTTTCTTCTATGATCTTCTGAAAAATATTTTCTAGGCCTTGGAGCCTGGAATCTTTTTTTTTCATCTATTCCGATTATTCTTAGACTTCATCTTTTCATGGTGTCCTTGATTTCTTGGATGTTTTCTGTTTGTAACTTTTCCTATTTTATTTTTTTCTTTGAGAGATGTATCAATTTTTGCAATTGTATCTTCAGCGCCTGAAATTCTCTTTTCCATGTCTTGTATTCTGTTTGTGATGCTTACCTTTGTGGTTCCTGATGTCTTCTGAACTTCTCCAAGTCTTTGGTTTTCTCTGCTTCTGTTTTCCTTATTGCTTCTAATTCTGTTTTCCTACCTTTCACCATTTCCTTCATCTGTTTGAATGTGGATTCCTGTCTGCCCATGATGGCCTTTATTTTTTGTACATTTCCTCTTTATGTGCCTCGAATAACTGCAGAATTATAGATTCATGACCATTTTCCTTTGTTTCAACTGCAATAGAATATCTGCTGATTTGTGGAGATTCTGGTGATGTCCTGGTTTTGGTTGCCTGTATTTTTGTGCCGGCCTCTAGCCATCTGGTTGTCTGTAGCCTTGACTGATTATTCTTGGAGCCTGCACTGCAGACTGGATCCACCTGTCTCTGGAGTCTTGAATAGTCTCCCGTGGATTCACTCTCTCTGCTGGCTCACTCTTTGTGATCCAGGTAGTTGGGACACAGGTGGAAAGATCAATTGGCCTAGAGCTGCTCCAGGGTCCCACAGGCTTCCTTAAGAAGGTGGATGATGGGATTTGGGTCCAAGGCTTGGCTCAGCTCTACTGGGTTCACTGTCTGTGCTGTGCTAGCAGATTCTAACCTGGGTGAACCAGGCAAGAAGGCAATAGGCAGAATGGAGCCACCACACCTCCACACCTCCCCTACAGTACCAGAATGCATCCCCTCCATTTGGCTGTAAAAGTGAGTGCCACTAGCCACTGTGACCAGGAAGTTTTCCACAGGATGTTGAGTGTGGTCTCCCGGGTTTGGAAACAGGAGCCTCTAGTACCCAGAAGGTGTTCACAGGACTGTGAAAGTGGGTGCCCAGGTTTGGAGTCTCACCCACAGTACAGGATATTCACTCCACAGGCAGAACCCAAGGTCAGAGCTGCCTGACTCTGGTTCCAGGAAGGTATCCATTGAAAGTTAGATGGGGTGGTGGGTGCCTTGCCAACTGCCTGTCCTGGAAGCTATCTACAGATGGTGCGTTTGGGCGGGTGGGTGGCCTAAGGCTATAGGGTAAGCACCCCACATACAAGCTGCCAGTCCCAAAAAAGTATCTACTGATGGTGGATTCCAATGGGTGGCCTAGGGCTGCAGGGTCAGAACTGAGTGAGCTGACACTGCTGGTCTCAGTGGGTTTAGGCGGGTGGTCTAAGGCTGCCAGGTAGGACCCTACATACACATGTCCTGCCATTGCAGGTCCCAGGAATATATCCACAGTTGGTGAGTTTGGGAAAGTGACCTAGGGCTGCTGGATAAGAGCCCAAAGAGCTATTGCCAGTCTCAGGAAGGTGTAGGCATATTGTAGGTTTGGAAAGATAGCCTAAGACTGTGGCAGTGCCAGGCAGGACACAGGAATTTTTCCAGGTATTAGCTGGGTGCCTGAAGATGGACCTTCAAATATCCTCATGGATTCGCCTTTCACCTGAGAAACACAGATGTCAGGGTTTGGGTGTCCACAGTATGGCCTGCCGGTCACCCTGCTCTCACTGTTGAACAGCTATTCAGATACCCTGCTTGGTTGGTACCACCATCTTGGATCTTCCCTAGAAATTTTTTTTTCCAATGCAGTTTATTCAGGAACCTTGAACAATCATCTGACCCTGGGGAGAGCCAGCCCAGCCCACAGCTTAAATAGCCTCTGGGTAGCCAACCCCAGCATGCCACGTGGGCAATACAGATAGGTCCACATACATGGAAGCAAGCCAGATCCTCAGCCATAGCCAAATGTGGAGTTGTTCCTGACAGAGAGCACTCACCATCGGGAAGGTGGAAGGCGGAAACCAGCTTCATCTTTAAGGCGCGGCATTACGAAGCTCTCTACAGTTCCCCCTTTTTGTTTTAGACACATCAGGCAAGAGTAGAGGTCTGATCTCTGATATTAGAAATAAATTGGGACTTTGTACCGATGTTCATTTAGGTGTCATCCACCCAAAGAGCATCAGACCCGTCTGATATCTTTTTCTCAGAGGTGGGACCTGGGGCATCAACCCGCACGCAATCAGACTTGCTCTTCTCTGGGTCGAAAGCGGCTGACCCTGAGTGCAGTGCTTAGCCTCGCATCCTGAGCATAACATTTTAGCTTTTTATGGTAGCCAACCATGCTTGGGGAGACTGTCCTACTTCAATGGCTGTAAAGGCCTGAATGATCATGGCTGCATTACGTTGTTGTGAGACTCTAATCTTGCATGTACACCACAGGCAAACCAAGGAGACCAACACCAGAAGGCCTGCTAATGCTCCCATGCCCGCCCATTCCTTCAGATGATTCATGGCTGCAGCAATCCATGATGATAATCCTGTGGCTAGTCCTGCGTCCACTCTGGTAGAATTTACTGTGACAATGGCCACTCTCAGCTGCTCCATCGTAGTATCGAATTCTCCAGTCCAATTACCTAAAATATAGCTCGACAATTGTTTAGACAGATTTGCAGCACAGGAAAAATTCTCATGTTATATGCTAGTGACTCAAAGTCCAGCATATTTTTATTGACAGCCAAGTTGAGCGATTTGCCATAGGGTATCAATTTGCTCCTGCACGAGGTCAATCCTCTGATTGAACACCATCAAGCTTCCTTTTAGTTGAGCATTAATTCCTTTATGTACAACTAAGGCATGAGCTACATTGGCTAAATGATTGTTCAGGGTCTGAGCAGTCTGCCCAGTATGACTCATGGCTAATGCCCCGGTGGTAGCTCCAACAGCCGCCAATGAGATGGTAGTAACAATGGTGGCTGTAGTTCCAAGATCCCTTTTCTGTCTGAAGAGAATCATAGCGTGAGGGGCATCAACGGGCACAGGCACCCAGTGAGGCATGCGAGTAACCAGGGCATACCTAAATTTACTAGCATTCCAGCATTGGGCAAAAAAGCAAGTATCATCACCACAATTACTTGGCTCTATCTGGCTAATAATGAATAAAAATGGGGGATATAGACAAACAGGTGTGGGCTTATAGGAAATATTATGAGAAGCCTTAACCCCCTCGTTGGAACATCCTGCGTCAGTTCTAGAACTAGCAGTGGTGGTGTCCGAGGTCTGAGTAGGTTCAGGAGACCATTGCCCCCAGGGGCGAGATGTACTCCATGCCAATTGACTAACTCCATGTTTTCCTCCACTTTTGAAAGTCATTTAAGGTTCTTAAATTATTTTTTTCCCTTTTTTTTAAATTTTTCATCAATTACACTTTATTCATTCTGCATCCCCCCATAAGTCCCTCCCTCCTCCCCTCCCAACCCCACCCTCCCTCCTCCCTCTGCTTGCATGCCACTCCCCAAGTCCACTAATAGGGGAGGTTTTCCTCTCCTTTCTGATCTTGGCTCTATCTGGCTAATAATGAATAAAATTTTTAAGTAGCCTCTTTCCTTTGAGAATGTAGTTGCTTCCACTATCTCAGTGTTATGCAATCCCTATGTCTAGGTTTTCTGCAAAGTTATTGTTGGCATACTGCCACTGTATTGTCACAATTTGTGATTGCTTTGTTCAGGATGGGCCATGGAATTTCTGAAAGAGTATTCTGCCCCTGAATGCTTTTTTTCTTGTGGCTAGGGTGGGCTCAAATATGTTATTTACCATCAGTGGCCTGGGCTCAGTAATCAGAGGGTTTCACTAAGCCCTGAGCCTCACTGTACAGTGTCTGGCCCCAAGCTTCAAAGTAATGACATGTGCCTTTTTCTTCCACCATTAGACAATTTCTCTAACCACGCTGTAATACCTAGAATTATAGGATAAATACAGTTAGTGGATCTGATGCCATCAGCATTGTTGCAGTGCTGATGGTCATACCTGGAGCCTACATATCACTGAGGCAACCATAACACAAGGGCAATACCAAGTTCCACAATGTTGTTTACTCCTTGTTCTTGTACTCCTTTTATAAACCATGACCTATGCAGCTTGCCAGAGGTGAGGTAAGGTAAGCCAGAATACAAGTCTCTTCCATCAGAGCTGTGTCAGGTCCAGAGACTCTTCATGTAGTGGTCTGAGGACAGTGACCATTTACTTCTATCCAGTATCACATTTTATGGTGGTAAGCCTGACACTGTATTTTAAGAAAATGCCCTGTGCTTACTACCTGGTCCTACCCCAAGCAGCTGGAGTATATCATGTTCTATTGCCTATTGTTTGGGGAACAATAATAGACATAATCACTAAGGCAATAAGATTAATGCAGATCCAGAGGCTTTGTCTGTTGGCACTGGTTTTGGAGCAAGAACCATAAAATTTTGCTCAGTTCCAGGTTTTATATAGTAAACATTAGGGTGTGACAGTAAAATTCCTAGGTATTTAGCAAGGCCGTTCCTCAGGAGAACCTGGTCATCCCTTCACTCAAGAGTTCCGGATCTGCGAACTGCAAGTCTGAAAATTGTTTCATAGAATGAGATTCCCTCTTGCCATGATCCAGTGTAGCCTTTATTTCATTTGTTTGGGAAATTTTCTACTTATACAGATTAAACAAAAATGCAATAGGCTTCTTTTCTATTACATTAATTTGTATGTTTCACTCCTAAGAGATCTGTATCAGGATTAAGATCCAAAGTACATCTCTAGTGACTTTTCCAAGGAAACATCATACAAATTAAGTTTAGCAGGGCTGATTTGAGAACAAAATTCCTGAATTGGACGGAAAAGGTTCAGAAACATCTGCCCAGAAATGTCAGCACATGGAATTGGTGTAAAAAGTATCCCAGTTGGTTTTAGCTTGAGTATTATGTTTTGGCATAGGATGAAAAGTTTTCAGCCTATGATTGTCTGAAGCTAAGATTCTGTGATTTGCTAAAACTCAAATATTTATTACAATAATATACCTTTTAAATTTAACATTTTATTTACTCTGTGAGATTTTCATAGATTATACAATATATTTTGATCATATTCACCCAACCTCCATCCACTTTTCCCAGAATCTCCCCTTGTCTCCCTCCCAACTTATTGTCCTCTTTTTAGTTTTATTTTTTATATTACCCACTGAGTCTAAATAGTGCTGCCTATATGCTTGTGGGTATAAAGATGTGAAGGCTATTCTTGCTTGTCAACATGACTACATTTGGAGTTAACTAAAATCAGACCTGTGGGGGATTTTTCTTCATTTAATAATTTAAGGTGAGAATGCCCTCCCTAAACCTTGACCACACCTTCTGGTGTCAGTCTATATAAAAGGACATGGAGAAGAAGGTTTTGCTTTTATCCTGCTGCTGAAAAGCTCACCTATCCTGCTGTTGTGTATTCCTTCACTGGTATTAGAGCCTACCTCTTCAGAATCCCAATGTATACTAAAGACTAGTTCAGATATCCAGCCTCATGGACTGAACAACTATTGGATTTGTGGACTTTCCATGAGGAGACAGCTGTTGTTGAACCACAGCCTGTAAGCTGCTCTATTATATATGGGGCATATACATATATGCATATATACACACAAGCACATACACATATAACATTTGTCAAAAAAGGAGCTTGAGATGCCTGATAACCTTTGGCTTAGTGTTGGTGAAGGTAATTTAAGGCTTAGGGAAATTGCAATGCTAGGGTGAGCACTCTGTGAAACCTAATCTTCCACAATGGGAAGGTCCAGAAGACATGCCTTCACAAATCCTATAAGATGCAAAATGGTGAACTTTAGTGTTACCCTTTTCTCTGTGTCAGGTTAAAGTTGCTGCTGCTCAGCTGGGTGAATTAAATGTGATAGGTTCAGCTGGCCCATAGTTTTGCCAGTTTAGCAAGGGCCAGGTGGTATCAATGAATTATCAAATGCAAGGTGATTCTAGTTATCATAATGGGAAACACTGGTAAGGTGCGTTTTATGGTGGCATGACTCATATAGATGTTTGGTACTGTCTAATCAGTAATGGTGCTTCCAGAAATGAAATAGAAAGGAAGACTGTTGCATTTTTGTTTAAGAACAAGAAAAAAATCTTATTAATCTGAACAAGAAAAAAATCTCAAATAAATGAAATAAAGGCTGCATTGGATCTTGGCAAGAGGGAATCTCATCCTGAGAACCAATTTCGAGACTTGAGTCAGTTTGCAGACCCAGAACACATTGAGTGAAGGTATGGCCAGGTCCCCCTGAGGAAGAACCTTGCTAAATACCTAGTAATTTCACTGTTAGCTTTTGTCCCACCCTTCCCTAGAGGGACCAATAGCCTTTTACATACTAGGGTAGAAACTGTATACTAAGGTAGAAGAAACAATCAGACTTTCTGGGATATATTAGATATTGGTACAGAACTGACACTGATTCCAGGAGATCTCAAGAAGCATTATGAGTCCTCTACTTCTAGTAGGGCTGATGGAGGTCAGGCAATTAATGGAGTTTTGGTTGAAGTCTGACTCATAGTTGGTCCAATGTTTCCCCAAACTCACCCTGTAGTTATTTTTCCCTGTTGATACACACACACACACACACACACACACACACACACACACACACACACATATATATATATCTCAAGTTCCCACATTGGTACCCTGATCTGTGGAGTGAGGGCTATTATAGTTGGGGATGCTAAATGGAAGCCAACGGAATTTTCTCTACCAGGTAATAAAATAGTGAACAAAGACAATACCATACCTCAGGAGGAATTATGAAAATTAGTTTCATCATCAAGGACTTGAAAGATGCAGGTGTAGTGGTCCATATCTCTCTTTAACTCTCCTATCTGGTCTGTGCATAAGACAAATGAACAGTGAGAAATGACGATTGACTATTGAAAACTTAATCAAGCAGTGACTCCAATTGTAGCTGCCGTACCAGTTAAGATGTCCTTGAACAGATTAATACCTGCAGTTATTGGTCTAGCAAATGCATTTTTTTTCTCAGCATTTTGTCCATCAAAAGCAATTTGCATTCAGCACTAGGAGTATACTTTTACAGTTTTACTTCAAGACTCTATTAAGTATTCAGCTCTGTGTCATAACTTATTTTGAGGGGATCTCAATAATCAGTCTCTTCCACAAAATATTACATTGCTCCACTACTATACTGATGACATTAGGAAGATTGGACCAAGTGAGCAGGAGGTAGTAACCACTTTTGACTTACTATTAAGGCATATTTGCATCAGAGGACAGGAAATAAATTCTCAAAATTCAAGTAGCTTCTACCTCAGTGAAAATTTTAGGAGTCCAGTGGTATGGGACATGCAGAGCTGTTTCTTCTAAAGTAAAGGGTTATGCACATGGCCCTACCACCAAGGTCACCACCAAGAAATAAGTACAACATTTAATGGGCCTATTTAGATTCTGGAGACAATACAGTCCTCATTTGGGCATGCTACTCTAGCCCACATACCAAGTGACTCAGAAAGCTGCTAGCTTTGTGCGGGGCCTGGAACAGGAGAAATATCTCCAACAAGTTCAGGCTGCTGCACAGGGTGTTCTACCACTTGGACTATATGATCCAGCAGACCTAATGGTACTTGAGGTGTCAGTGGCAGATAGGGATGCTGTTTGGATCCTTTGGTAGGCCCTTTAGTAGACTCAAAGAGGAGACTTATAGGATTTTGGATCAAGGCTCTACCATAATCTGTAGACAACTATTCTCCCTTTGAGAGACAGCTCTTGGCCTGCTGTTGGATTTTAGTGGAAAATAAATGTTTGAAAATGGGCCACTAACTTACCATGAATTCTGAGCTGCCCATCATGAACTGGGTGTTATCTGACCTACCAAGTCATAAAATAGGACATGTACAACCGCAATCGATTATCAAATGGAAGTGGTATATAAATTATCAGGCCTAAGAAGGTCCTAAAGGCACAAACAAGTTACATGAAGAAACTGCCCAAATGCCTATGGTTTCTACTTCTGTTACAATGCCATCTGCTTCCAATAGGCACCTATATCCTTATGGGATGTGTGTTGTGATCATTCAACTGAGGAAGAGAAAACTAGGGCCTGGTTTACTGATAGTTCTACACATTACAGGGGCACCACCTAGAAATGGAGAATTACAGCATTATAGCCCCTTTCTTGGGTAACCCTAAAGGGCACCAGTGAAAGGAAATCTTCATCGTGGGCAGAACTTTGGGCAGTACATATGGTCATACATTGTTTAGAAGGAGAAATGTCTAGACATGTAATTGTTCACTGATTCATGAGATGTAGCCAGCCAATTGGCTTAGATGATCAGGGCTTAGAAAGAGCATGGCTGGAAAACTGGTGAGAAGGGCATCTGGAGAAGAAGGATGTGGTTAGATCTCTCCAAATGGGCAAAAGATGTGAAGATACTTGTTTTCCATGTAAATGAAAGGAAAGATTTTAGTAATCAAGTTGATAGGATAACCTTTTATGTAGACAGTCAGCCTCTTTCTCCAGCCATCCCTGTTATTGCCCAATTGGCCCATGAACAAAGTGACCATGGTGGCAGAGACAGAGGCTATGTATATTTTTGACAATATGGACTGCTATTCACCAGGGCAGACTTGTTTGGCTACAGCTGCTGCTGAGCACCAAATCTGCCAACATTAGAGATGAACACTGAGCCCCTGATTTAACATCATTCCCCAGGGCAACCATTCAGTGAGCTAGTGGAAGGTTGACCCCATTGGGCCACTTTCTCCATGGAAAAACAATGCTTTGTCATTACTAGAGTAAATACTTATTCTGGTTTTGGATTTGTCTTTTCTGTTCATAATGCTTTGGCCCAAAACTATCATCCATGAACTTAAGAATGCCTTATCTGCCATCCTTTTGACTAAGAATCTTGCTTGACAGCCAGAGAAGTTCAACAGTGGGCACATGCTCAATAACTGGTCTTATGTCTCCATCATGCTGAAGCCACTGTCCTGATAGAACAATGAAATGGCTTTTTGAAGACACAGTTTCAATGCCAATTAGGTGGCAGAAGCCTGGAAGACTGGGAAAGTATTATCCATAAGGCAGTTTATACTTTGAATCAGCATCCAACATATGAAGGTGTCTTAGAGTTTCCATTGCTGTGAAAAGAAACCATGATCATGGCACCTCTTATAAGGGAAAACATTTAATTGGGTCTAGCTTATGTTTTAGAAGTTTAGTTCATTGTTTTCATGGCAAGATGCATGGTGGCGTGGAGCATACATGATACTGAAGAAGGAGCTGAGAGTTCTATATTTTGATCTGCAGGTAGCAGAAGGAGACTGTGTCACACTGGCCAGACTTGAGCTTAAAAGACATCAAAGTCTGCCCTGACAGTGACACACTTCCTTCAGCAAGGCCCCACCTACTCCAACAAGTCCACACCAGCTAATAGTACCTCTCCCTATGGGCCAAACATTCAGACACATGAGTTTATGGAGGCCAAACCTATTCAAACTACCACAGGTAGTTTCTCCCATAGTCAAGATTCTTGGGTCCAGGCATCAAGGTATAGAAAAAAAAAATGGTTTCGCCATCACCTCTAGTGATCTACTAAGAAAATTTTTGCATCCTATTATTTTGACCTGCAGGTCTAAAAGTTTTGGTTTCAGATGTGGGAGCACTACTATCAGGAGACACAACAAGCATTCCATTGAACTAGAAGCTCAGACTTCCTTCTTCTAATTACCTTAAGCCAACAGTCTAATAAAGCAATAACAGTGTTAGGAGGGGTGATTGATCCACACTACCAGGGGGAAATTAGATTGCTTCTCCACAATGGAGGTAAGAAAGATTATGTATGGAATACAAGGAAATCCTTTAAGTCATCTCTTGGTCCTACCGTGTCCTGTGATTAAAGTCAATGGGAAAGTACAACAACCCAATTTAGTCAGTATGACAAAGGGCACAAGACCTCTCAGGAATGGAGTTATGATTCACTTATCCAGATAAAGATCCTAGACTTACTGAAGTGCTTGCTGAGAGTTGAGGAAATATAGAATGGGTTAGTATAGGAATGTAGTTATAAATACTAAAGACACATGAATAGATGCAAAAATGATGATTATAATTGACTTGAGTGTTTCTGTCATGTTTTGTTAAGAATGTCTTTGTGAGATATTTTTGTTCTCTTTTGATTTCTTTATCATGTAATGTAACATCAATTCAGAGGTCAGTGGCTATCATATTTAAGTTATGAGATACTACAAGAATGTTACTCAAGAGACATTACCATCTATTCTAAACTATATAATGCACTTGCAGTTGTAGTGGGACAGTTATATCATGTTAGGCATAAATATGAACGGGTTAAGTATATAAATCATTTGTGGATGTACATGGGGTAGCATAATGATGACATGGTTATTGTTTTTATTTGCAAATCAAGCATGAAAATATTGTGGGATATTCTCCAGAGAAGACTGCTTGGACATAGGTTTAAGCCAATAGAAAGTCTTTGTTAGCTGCCCAGTGACTACACTAGGAGTTTAGGATCCCATTGTAACACCAAGCCCTTCTCAGTGTGAGCTCTTAAGCACAAAAACCATGTTCTGGGTTGACATACTTAATTTATCAAAAACAGTTAGCCATAAGTAGAAGTACATAAGCCAAAAAACAAGGTTAACACATTTAAAGACTTTCCCAGAATTATAGACTTTGATGAATTAGGCCTTTGTTTTCATTTTGGCTGGTGGTACTATCTACATGGTGAGTTTTATAGCCTGAATTGTACTTCTATCATGGAGTCAGTTGTGCTAAGGTCTGGAAGCTAAGGTCTGAGAGCCTGTTATATTTCCCACCAGTCTTAATGAATAAGTGAATCTTGGACTCATTTTTCTCTAAAGATGTGTAATTGGTTCTAAGGACTGTCAATTTTACTGAATAGACACATAATTGTCCATACAGTTTAAAATGCAGGGTTACAGACTGTTAATCCAAACAGAATGAGAATTTAATGCCCAGCTATTACTGATAACAGAGTAGTTATCCAGAGAACCAAAAGGACAGACACTAAATAGCAGAGTACTTATCCAGAGAACCAAAAGAACAGACACCTGTACCAATTATCTAATGTATGTCTTTGTCTCTTTTCTTTTGAAGTTTTCCCAAACCGTGGAAAGATTATTTTTAAAATTAGTCCTGATAGATTAGCATAGGAACAATGTTTTTTTTTAAATTTTTGTTTTGTTTTGTTTTTAACAAAGCTATGAACACTTTCCTTTATTTCATGAGAAGTAAGTCGAAAGTTTTAATTCCCCTTGATGAAGGCTTATGTGTCCTACGGCTGTTGAGCCAGTTATGCCTGCTCTGACCAGGAGTGGAATGAAGACAGGAACATGACTCTTTCGACTTTCTTTCTTTCTTTCTTTCTTTCTTTCTTTCTTTCTTTCTTTCTTTCTTTCTTTCTTTCTTTCTTTCTTTCTTTCTTTCTTTCTTTCTTTTCTTCCAGGGTCTCTATTATAGAAAATATAAGAGAAAGCACATTTAGTCAAACTATTAGTACATGCCCCCCAAGTAGTCTCAGAGGCCAGTAATGTTGCTATTGTCCAGAGGAGTTAACCCATAACGCTGCCCATATGTTACATCTGTGTAGAGGGCCTAAGTCCACTATGCATAGTGCTTAGTTGATGCTTCATTTCCCACAAGCCCCTAGTTAGTTGGCTCTGTTGATTTTCTTGTGGAGCTCATGGCACCTCTGGATCCTTCTATCCTTCCTCCTACTTTTCCACAAGACTCCCTACACTTCTCCCAATGTTTGGCTGTGAGTCTCTGCATCTGTTTCTATCCACTGATAGGTGGACCCTGTCAAAGGACAGCTATGCTACATACCTATCTTGTTCCCTCTCTTCAGCCACTTCCTCTATTTATTGTTTCCCATTCTGAGTGAGATTTAAGCATCTTCTCTTGTGTCCTCCTTATTACTTATCTTCATTGGATCTGTAAATTGCAGTGTGTCTATCCTATACAATCTGGATAAAATCCATTCATAAGTGAATACACTCTGTGTGTGTCTTTCTGGATCTAGGTTACCTCACTCAGGATGATTATTTCTAGTTCCATCTATTTGCCTGCAAAAGTCATGATTTCCTTGTTTTTAATAGCTGAGTAGTATTCCATTGTGTAAAGGTAGCACAGTTTCCTTATACATTCTTTGGTTTAGAGACATCTAGGTTGTTTCCAGATTCTGGTTATTATGAATAAAGCTTCTATGAACATAGCTGAGCAAATTTCCTTGTTGTATGGTAGAGCATTTTTAGGTATATGCTCAGGAGTAGGATAGCTGGGTCTTAAGTTAGAATTATTCCAAATTTTCTAAGAAAGTGCCAGATTGATTTCCAGAGAGGCTGTACAAATTTGCACTCGCACCAGCAATGGAAGAGTGTTCTCCTTTCTCCACATCCTCTCCAGCATGTGTTGTCATTTGAGTTTTTGATGGTAGCCATTCTGATGGGTGTAAGTCGAAATCTCTGGGTTGTTTTTATTTGCATCTCTCTGCTGGCCAATGACATTGAGCATTTCTTTAAGTGCCTCTCTGCCATTCAATAATTGAGAATTTTATTCTATTCTGTTCTATTCTATTCTATTCTATTCTATTCTATTCTATTCTATTCTATTCTATTCTATTCTATTCTATTCTATTCTATTCTCTGTATCCCATTTTTTTAATTGGATTATTTGGTTTGTTAGTGTTAATTTATTGAGTTTTTCATACGTTTTGGACATTAGCCCTTTGTCAGGATTGGTGAAGATCTTTTTTTAGTCTGTAGACTACTTTTTTGTTCTATTGACAGTGTCTTTTGCCTTACAGAAACTTTTCTGTTTCATGAGGTCCCATTTATTAATTGTAGATCTTAGAGACTGGGCTGCTGGTATTCTGTTCAGGAAGTTATCTTCTTTGACAATGAGTTCAAAGCTCTTCCCTACTTTCTCTTCTAGTAGATTTAGTGTATCTGGTTTTATGTTGAGCTCTTTGATCCACTTGGATTTGAGTTTTGTGCAGGGTGATAAATATGGATCTATTTTCATTTTTCTGCATGAAAACATCCAGTTAGACCAGCATCAAATGATCTTGAAGGTGCTTTCTTTTATCCATTGTATGGCTTTGGCTCCTTTGTCAAAAAAATCAAGTGTTTGTAGGTGTGTGGGATTATTTCTGGGTCTTCAATTGTATTCCATTGACCAACTTGTCTATTTTTATGCCAGTACCATACATTTTTTTTATTATTATTGCTCTGTAGTATACCTTGAAGTCAAGGATGTAGATACTTCCAGAAGTACTTTTATTGTATTGGATTGTTTTTGTTTTTCTGGATTTTCTTTGTTTGTTTGTTCATATAAAGTTTAGAATTGTTCTTTCAAGGTCTGTAAAGAATTGTGTTGGAATTTTGATGGGTATTGCATCGAATCTGTAGATTACTTTTAGTAAGATGGTAATTTTTTTCAATGTTAATCCTACTGATCCATGAGCATGGGATATCTTTACAACTTCTGATATCTTCTTCAATTTCTTTCTTCAGAGACTTGAAGTTCTTGTTATACATGTCTTTCATTCACTTGGTTACAGTTATACCGAGATACTTTATATTATTTGTGGCTATTTTGAAGGGTATAGTTTCCCTAATTACTTTCTTGGCCCATTTGTCATTTGTATACAGAAGGGCTACTGATTTTTTTTTTTTTTTTTTTTAGTTAATTTCTATCCAGCCACTTTGCTGAAGGTGTTTATCAGCTGTAGGAGTTCTCTGGTAGAACTTTTGGGGTCAATTATGTATACTATTATATCATCTCCAAACAGGGATACTTTGACTTCTTCCTTTCCAATTTGAATCCCATTGATCTCCTTTAATTTTCTTACTGCTCTGTCTTGAATTTCAAGATTTTTGTTGAAGAGATATGGTGAAAGTGGACAGCCTTGTCTTGCCCCTGATTTCAGTGAAATTGCTTTACGATTCTCTCCATTTAATTTGATGTTGGCTATTGGCTTGCTGTATATTGCTGTTATTGTGCTTAGGCATGTGCCTTGTATCTGTGATCTCGCCAACACTTTTAAAAAGCCGAATGCTTTTTCAGCATCTAATAAGATGATCATATTTTTTTTTCAGTTTGTTTACATGGTAGATTACATTGATAGTTTTTCTTATGTTGAACCACCGCTGCATGCATTGGATGAACCCTACTTAACCATTCTGGATGATGATTTTAATATGTTCTTTGATTCGGTTTTTGAGAATTTGACTATTTTTGCATCAGTGTTCATAAAGGTCTGAAATTCTCTTCTTTTAGGGGTCTTTGTGTGGTTTAGGTATCAGGGTGACTGTGACCTCATATAATGAGATTAGCAATCTCTCTTCACTTTGTATTTTGTGAAATAGTTTGAGGAATATTAGTATTGCCTCTTCTTTGAAAGTCTGTAAGAATTTTCTGCTAAAGCTATCTGACCCTCCCCCCTCCTATTCTTTTTTTTTTTTTTTTTGTGGAAGACTTTTAATGACTGCTTCTATTTTCTTAGGGATTATAAGACTATTTAACTTGTTTTACTTGTCTTGATTTAACTTTGGTAAATGAAATCTATCAAAAAAATTGTTCACTTCATTTCAGTTTTTCAGTTTTGTGGAATACACACTTTTGAAGTTTGACCTAATGATTGTTTAGATTTCCTCGGTGTCTGTTGTTATGTCTCCCTTTTAATTTCTTATTTTGTTGATTTCTAGAGTGTCTCTCTGCCTTTTTGTATGTTTGGCTAAGAGTTTGTCTATCTTGTTGATGTTTTTCTTTCTTTTTTTTTTTTTTTTCAAAAATCTCCTTTATTTATTCTTCTTAAACACTTCTACCTCCTTTCCAATCCACTGGCCAGAGATAGGGATAAAAAGGGATTATTAGGAAAAGGGGGTTGTGAATCTTTTTAGACATAGTTCCTTGGGGCCAGTCCACTCCTCATTGTCCAGAGACCAGCAATCCAGTCAAATAACCAACACCAAACAGCAACACAAATCAATAGCAGCAGCATGATTCAACAGAGAAAGCAAGACTCCGTTGAATCAGAAAGAGTCAATGAAAGCTGCAATACTCAGCTGGACTGCCAAGAGAAGTTCTCCACTCTCGGAAGTGAGATGCAGAAAAATAAAGACCAGTGGAGCAGTGGAGCGATGTGTGCCAAAGAACCAGCTTTTAGTTTTGTTGATTCTTTGTATTCTTTTCATTTCTAATTCATTGATTTCACCCCTGAGTTTGATTCTTTCCTGCCATCTATTTCTCTTGGGTGTGTTTGCTTCTTTTTTTCTAAAGCTTTCGGATGAGCTGCTAAGTTACTAGTATAGGATCTTTCCGATTTCTTTATAAAGGCACTTTCTGCTATGAACTTTCCTCTTAGCATGCTTTTATTGTGTTCCATAAGTTTGAGTATGCTATGCCTTCATGTTCATTGAAGTTTAGGAAGTCTTAATTTCTTTCTTGATTTCATCCTTGACCCAGTGGTCACTGAGTAGAGTTGTTCATTTTCCATGACTGTGCATGTTTTTGTTATTTCTGTTGTTGCTGAAATCTAGCATTAATTCATTGTGATCTGTCTTGATGATCTGTCCACTGGTGAGAGTGGAGTGTTGAAGACTCCCATTATTAATGTGTTGGGATCAATGTGCGGTTTAAGCTTTAATAATGTTTCTTTTACAAATGTGGATGCTTTTGTATTTCAGGCATAGATGTTCAGGATTGAGATGTCCTCTTCATGGACTTTTTTCCTTTAGTGACTATGAAGTGTCCTTTCTCTCCTCTTTTGATTAATTTTGGTTGAAAGTCTTTTTACTAGATATAAGACTGTCTACTATGGCTCGCTTCTTGTGTCCATTTACTGGGAAAAACTTTTTTCTAGCCCTTTATGCTGAGGTAATGTCTATCATTGTTGCTATTGTTGCTGATGTATGTTTCTTGTATGCAGCACACTGTTAGGTCATGTTTACATATCCATTCTGTTATCCTGTGTTCTTTTATTGGAGAGTTGAGTCCATTGAAATTGAGTAATATTAATGACCAATAATTTCTACTATCTTCTGAAGGGCTGGGTTTGTGCATAGATGTTGTATAAATTTGGTTTTGTCATGGAATATCTTGTTTTCTCCATCTATGCTGATTGAAAGCTTAGCTGGGTATAATAATCTGGGCTGACATCTGTGGTCTCTTAAGGTCTGCATGACATCTGCCCAGACCCTTCTGGCTTTCATATTATCTGTTGAGAAATCAGGTATGATTCTGATAGGTATGCCTTTATATGTTCTTGGCATTTTTTTCCCTTGCAGCTTTTACTATTTTTTTTTTTTTTTTTTTGGTTTTTGTATAGTTAGTGTTTTAATTATTGTGTGGCAGGACTATTTCCTTTTCTGGTCTAATCTATTTGATATTCTGTAGGCCTCTTGTATGTTTATAGACATCTCTTTCTTTAGGTGGGAAAAATTTTCTTCTATGATTTTGTTGAAAATATTTCTGGCCCTTGCTGTTGGTAATCTTCTTTTTTCTATTTCTGATTTTCTTATATTTTGTCTTTTTATGGAGTCCTTGATTTCTTGGATATATTGTGTCAGGAGTTTTTTCGATTTAATATTTTCATTGAGAGATGTATCGATTTCTTCAATTGTATCTTCTATGCCTGACATTCTCTCTTCCATCTATTATATTCTGTTGGTGATGCTTACTTATGTGGTTCCTGTTTTCTTACCTAACTTTTCCACCTCGAAGATTTCCTTGGATTGTGTTTTCTTTATTGATTCTATTTCAATTTTCAGCCTTTAAGAATTTCATTCACCTGTTTGTGTTTTCCTGTATTTTTTTATTTTTTATAATTTATTCATCTTATATCCTGATTGTAGCCCCCTCCCTCATCTCCTCCTGGTCCCACCTTTCATCCTTCCCCCATCCCCCTATCCTCTTTCCCTAGTTCAATGAAAAGGAAGTTCTCCTTTCCTGCCATCTGACCCCAGTTTATCAATTTGATCAGGACTTCCTGTATCCTCTTTCTCTGTGGCATGCCAAGGCCAAATTGCCAGGGGCAAGTGAAGAATTCAGGGAGTCTTATAGAAGAAGGGGTGTTAGTAGGACTCAGAGGGGACAGGAGCTACACAAGGTAATGAACAAAGCTAAAAAATCTGAGTCTAGGGGACCCTGCAGAGTCTGATGCAACAACCAAAGACCATGCATGTAGAGGACCTAAACCCCCTGCTCAGATGTATCCTATAGGCAGCTCAGTGTGAATGTGGATTCCATAGTAAGGCAGTAGAAGCTGCCTCTGTCATGAACTAGGTTTCCTGTTTTCTGTAAGTGATTTATTCATTGTATCCTTAAAGGCCTCAATTTGTTTGATTGTATTTTTCTGTATTTCTTTGAGGTATCTATTCGTTTCCTTTTTAAAGTTCTCTACCAGCTTCTTAAGCATAGATTCAAGGTCATTCTCCTGTGTTTCAGCTTTGTTAGGATATCCAGGACAATATCTGTATTATCCTGGTTTTTGTTGATTATGTTCTTACACTGGCTCTTAGTCATCTGGTTGTCCCTGACATTAGCTATTTTTTCCTGAAATCTGCTGGGCTTCTTGGGCATGTGGGAGGAGCCCTAGGTCATGGGCAGGGAGGCTGGATCTCCTCACATAGCTTACAGCTCTGCTCTGCTGGTTGCATTCCAGTTGGACTTATAAGCAGGCAATTAGGGTGTGGGTTTCTAACCTGTGTGATCCTGTAAAGTCTTGCCAGTCTCCTCAAGACTGTTAGTGAGAAACCAAATAATTAAAAACTAAGTTTTTAGAGAACTGAACTAAAAAGTTTAAAACATATCAGGCCAGTTGACCTTGCTGCTTCTAGGAAGATCCAGTCAACAGCAGGGAAGAGCTGACCTTGCTGCTCATTAGAGGTACTATTGCCAAGAAACCAGCCCTGATGACCTTACTCCTGGAGAGAATTGCCCCTCTCCCCTAGCAGCAGTCCATCTTTCCAGAAGAGGACTGATACCCAATACCAGCACAGGACGGGACTGAAGCCCATGGCCAGCCATTTCCCCTCACTCCCCACTGAGGCAAAAGAGAGAAAAGAAAGCTGGAACCAAACCGTTCATGATCGTGGCACTTTTCTATAGCAAACAGTCTTGAAATGTAGTATCCCCTTTTTCTATATTAACCAATAGAAGCTTGCCATGCTAGAATCCCCTGCTTTGGATGTGCTGGGAGGGACTGCGACCTATAAATCACCCACAGTCTGGAGCTCAGGGCTCTCTGTTAGATACCAATGCCTTGGTGTCTGCAGGAGTCCAGCCCAGGATGCGAATAAAGATCTTCATGTGTTTTGCAATAGACTCAACTTGTCTTTTGGGGATCTCATGAATCAGATACAACACTGGTAGAGCTGTGAACACAAAGCAGTATTGAATTTGGCTAGCACTGAATTTTTTCATACAATATATTTGATCATGTTTTCTCCTTCTCCAACTACTCCCAGATCCTCTCCACCTCCCTACCCACCAACATGTTCATTCTTTTTTAAAAAACAAACAAAACAAGAAATGAAAACAAAACAAAACCACAACCCAAGAAATTAAAAGTCCCCACAAAAACACAAATAAAAACAGGTAAATGACCCAAAATGCCAAAACAAAGCAAAATGAGACACATAAAATCATAAAAATACCATGAAAGTTCCTTTTGTGTTGGCCAACTACTTCTGGACGTGGGGCCTGACCTGAAGAGTGTTGATATAACCAGTGACAGTCCATTAAAGAAAACTGCTTTTCCCTTTTCCAGCAGGTATCAGTTATAGACAGTTTCTTGGTTAAGAGTACACTCTATGTACACTCTCAGGGCTGGGACCTTTGTGTGTTCCACACTCTCTCTGATTTCATATATGCATCAATCCTGTTGTGTCTGGAAGATGCTATTTCCTTGAAGTTATACATCACCTCTGGCTCTTACAATCTTTCTGCCTTCTCTGAGCCCCAAGGTGAAGAGATTGATGTGATATTCCATAGTAAATGTGCATTGGTTTGTCTCACCATTTACCCATTTACTCAGTGAGCATTTGAGCTGTTTTTAACGGGAAAGGATGTTGTGAGCATATGTGTATAGATTTTTTTTTTGTAAAATCACACTTTTCAATTTTTCTAAACTAAATACCTAGAAATACATCTACTAAGTCATATACTAGTTATGTACTTAATAGTCTATCTACCAAACTGTCTCATAGAGATGCTGTGTAATTTCACATTTCCACCATTATTATATTAAGAATCTTATTTCAATAAATATTTGTAGAACTTTTCATTGTCAGTATCTATTTTATTTCTCTTTAAAAATGTTTGCCATCCAGCCATGGTGGCACATGCCTATAACCCCAGCACTCAGAGAGGCAGAGCCAGAAAGATCTCTGAGTTTGAGGACAGCTTGGTCTACAAACCGAGTCCAGGACAGCCAAGGCTACAATGAGAAACTCTGCCTCAAAAAGATATGTAAAAATAAAATAAAAGTGTTTGGCTGTCTTGTTAGATCTAAAATGTTGTAGTGGGTAGCACTTCCCCACTTAAACTTCCTCTCTTTCTAAGTTTTCTTTTTCCCTTCATACCTGTCTCTCTTCTCATGGGTCCTTTCTATTTATTATTTATATATATTTTATAACAACTACATTGAAGTTACAGTTTCATTACACCTTATTAGTCTCCAGTATGCTAAATATGGTGAAAACAGTTTTTGCATGAGAAGATCAGAAGCAAAGTTTTGGGAAGTTGGCTCTTCCCATCTATCTTATTAAATAAGGGAATCTTGTTGTTTCTACCATTCTGTGTAAGCTCTAGTCTAGTTGGGTGATTCTTCTGTCTCTGCCTCCCATCTTGCCATATGAGTCACAGATGTGACTCACTGTAGCTTGATTTTTGTGGGTTCTGGTGATTGAACTTAAGTTGTCAGGCTTGTGTGGTAAGATCCATTACCTGCTGAGTTATCTTCTTGGTGAATGATGTTGAACATATTTCTAATGGGATTATTTGTTGTATATATATACTCTACCGGTTAGAGTTTTAATATATATTTTAAATTAAAATATAATCTAAATTTCTCTTTTCCCTTCCTTTCCCTTCTACTAGCCACATCTAGGTGCCCTCCATTGAATTCCTCTTATGTTCTTTCCTCCCATTGTCAAATTGATAGCCTCTTTCTTTATTACTGTTACATACATATATGTTTATGTGTATGCATACAAATATATAAATACAATCTGATTAGTTATAATTTTTGTTGTTTTTGTGCATATGGTTTCAGAGATGTCTAAATTTGACACAAGATAGCATCATTTGGGGAGAAAAAAACTTAATTGAGAAAATGCTTTTCATATGACTGGCCTGTGGGCAAGTCAGTGGGGCATTTTCTTGATTAATGATTGATATAGGACACTATGGGTCATCCCATCCATAGTCAGGTGGTCCTATGTAGCATAAAAAAAGCAGACTGAAAAGAAAGCCATGGGGAATAAGTCAGTAAGCAGCATTTTCCCATGACTTCTGCTTTAGTTCAGATGTCCTTCTTTATGGACTATACGCTGTAGATGAAATAAACCCTTTCCACTTCAAATTATTTTACAATAATAGAAAGTAAACTAGAACATATACCATCTTTGTTGAAAGATTTCTTCATGCCCTTTTGCCTATTTTTCTACTGATAATTTTCAGTTTTTCTGTTTCAAAATATTATTTCAGTTTATTTACTTTACATCACAAGGGTGCTCCTCCCTCTTCTCCTCTCAGTACTCTCCAATTACTCTATTCCTCTCTCCCTTTACCCCCAGAAAAGGAGAGCCTCCCCTGCCCCAGTATCAACCAAACCTAGCATATCAAGTCACATTTGGATTGAGTTTATCTTCATCCCTTGAGGCCAGGCAAGGCAGCCCTGCCAGGAGGAATTAATCCAAAAGAAGGCAATAGAGTCCATGTTAGGAATATCTTCCCACCTCTACTCTCCATGCAATCTACATCAAGACCTAGCAGCCCATTGGCCACACTTGTGCAGGGGTCCTATGTCCAGACCATACATGTTCCTTAGTTGATGTCTCAGTCTCTGTAAACTCCCATGGGTCTGGGTTAATTGTCTCTCTTGGTTTTCTTGTGAGGTTCCTGTCCCCTTCAGGTCCTTCCATTCTCCCCCAATACTTCCATAGGATACCTGGATCTCCTCCCCATGCTTGACTGAAAGTCCCAGCATCTGTCCCCATCCCTGCTGGCTGTAGACTACCAGTCAAGTTAAGCTCCTGTTCGCAAGCATAGCAGAGCATCATTAATAGTGTCGTGGGGTCAGTCTCAGGTTGGGACAATTATTGGTTGAACATTCTCTCAATATTTGTTTCCTCTTTATGCCTGCTCTTCTTGTAGGCAGGGTAATTTTTTGGTTCAAAGGTTTTGTCTATGGGTTGTTGTTTCCCTCTTTCCAATAGTCCTGCCTGGTTAGAAAGTAGTCATTTCAATCTTCTTGTCTTGCCCACACACATCCTGTTAGGAGTCTCAATTAGCGTCATATCCATATCCTTCGAGGAACCTACCATGTGCAGACAAAGAGATGTCCCCCACTTCAGTTTCCTTTCTGGGTCCCAGCCTTGTCAACTCCCAAACCCGTTCTGCCCACATCTGATACACACCCTTGTTTTCCTCCTCATTCCATCTCCTGCCCATTTCCCTCTCTTTGCTGTCTATTCTATTTCTCCTTCTGAGTGACATTCCAGTATCCTCCCTTGGGTCCATAGATTGTAGT
The DNA here is from genome assembly GCF_030254825.1 of Meriones unguiculatus. Taxonomy (NCBI): domain Eukaryota; kingdom Metazoa; phylum Chordata; class Mammalia; order Rodentia; family Muridae; genus Meriones; species Meriones unguiculatus. Next base: position 125,248,091 of record NC_083369.1, read on the forward strand.
ATGGTTATTCTGTACTATAGGTCTAGTATCCACTTTTAATAAGTACATACCATGTGTGTCTTTCTAGGTCTGGGTTACCTTACTCAGGATGATCTTTTCTGGATCCCACCATTTGCCTGAAAATTTCATGATGTCCTTATTTTTAATAGCTGAGTAGTATTCCATTGTGTAAATGTACCACAATTTCTGTATTCATTCTTCCATTGAGGGACATATAGGTTGTTTCCAGTTTCTGGCTATTACAAAGAAAGCTGCTATGAACATAGCTGAGCAAATGTCTTTGTTGTACATTTGTTGGAGCATCTTTGGGTACATGCCATGGGATGGGATAACTGGATCAAGAACTATTCCAAATTTTCTGAGAAAGTGCCAGATTGATTTCCAGAGAGATTGTACAAGTTTGCACTCCTACCAGCAATCAAAGAGTGTTCCTCTTTCTCCACATCCTCTCCAGCATGTGTTGTCACTTGAGTTTTTGATCTTGGCCATTCTGATGTGTATAAGATGCAATCTTAGAGTTGTTTTGATTTACATTTCACCGATGGCTAAAGATAATGAACATTTCTGTGTTTCTCAGCCATTTGAGATTCATCTGTTATGAATTCTTGGTTTAGTTTTATAGCCCATTTTTAAATTGGATGATTTCATTTGTTGATGTTTAATTTCTTAAGTTCTTTGTATATTTTGAATATTAGCCTTCTGTCTGATATAAAGTTGGTGAGGATCTTTTCCCAATCTATAGGCTGATGTATTGTTCTATTGACAGTGTCCTTTCACTTACAGAAATTTCTCAGCGATTTTATGTAGAGGTCTTTGATTCACTTAGACATGAGTTTAGTGCAGGGTGATAAATGACAGTCTATCTGCATTGTTATACATGCAGACATCCAATTAGACCAGCACCATTTATTGAAGATGCTTTCTTTTCTCCATTGTATGGTTTTAGTTCAAAAAATCGAGTACCCATAGGAATGTGGGTTTATTTCTGGGTCTTCAGTTCAGTTTCATTGATCAACTTGTCTGTTTATATGCCAATACCATGCAGTTTTTATTACTATTCCTCTGTAGCATAGCTTGAAATCAGGGATGTTGATGCCACCCAAAGTTGTTTTATTGTACAAAATTGTTTTGGCTAGTCTGTTTTTGTTCCCATATGAAGTTAATAGGTGCTCTTTTCAGGTCTGTAAGGAATTGTGTTGGAATTTTGATAGGAATTGTACTGAATCTGTAGATGGTTTTTGGCAGGATGGCCATTTTTACTATGTTAATGCTACTGATCCATGAACATGGGAAACTTTTCCATCTTCTGAAATCTTCAATTTCTTTCTTCAGGGACTTGTAGTTCTTGTCGTACACGTCTTTCACTTGCTTGGTTAGAGTTACACCAAGATGTTTTTTTTTTTGTGGCTATTGTAATGGGTGTTGTTTCCCTAATTTCTTTCTCAGCCCTTTTGTTGTTGTATAGACCAGGAGGGCTGCTAATTTTTTTTTTAGTTAACTTTATATCCAAACACTTTGCTGAATGTGTATATCAGGCATAGGGCTTCTCTGGTAAAAATCTTGGGGGTCATTTATATGTATTACTATATCATCTGAGATTAATGATACTTTGATTTCTTCTCTTCCAATTTGTATCCACTTAATCTCCTTTAGTTGTCATTGCTCTAGCTAAAACTTCAAGTACTATATTGAACAGATACAGTGAGAGTGTCCAGTTTTCTCTTGTGAATAATTTTAATGAGAATGTTTTAAGTTTCTCTACATTTAACTTGATGTTGGCTATTGACTTGCTGTTTATTGCTTTTATTGTGTATAAGTATGTGCCTTGTATCCTTGATCTTTTTAAGACTTTAAATATGAAGGGGTGTTAGATTTTGCCAAAGGACGTTTCAACAATTAATGAGATGAATATGTGGGTTTTTCTTTCAGTTTGTCTTTATAGTGGATTACCTTGAAATATATTTGTATGTTGAAACATTCTGCATAACTAGGATAAAGCCTACTTGCTGATGGTGGATGATATCTTTGATGTGTTCCTGGATTTGGTTTGCAAGTGTTTTATTGAGTATTTTGCATCAATGTTCATAAAGGAGATTGATCTAAAATTATCTTTGTTGGGTCTTTGTATGGTTTATGAATCATGGTGACTGTGGCCTAATAGAATGAGTTTAGCAATGTTCTTTCTGTTTCTATTTTGTGGAATAGTTTGATAAGTATTGAATTAATTTTTCTTTGAAAGTCTGTTAGAATTCTGTGCTAAATCCATCTGACCCAAGGCTCTTTTTGTTTGGGAGGCTTTTGATGACTGCTTCTATTTCCTTGGGGCTTATAAGTTATTTAAATTGTGAACCTGATCTTGATTTAACTTTCGTAAGTGATATCTATCAAGGAAATCATCATAAACACTACCTCAGAGTAAAGGGTTGGAAAAATGTTTTCAAACAAATGGACCCAGAAAACAAGCAGGGGTAGCTATCCTAATATCTAACAAAATAGACTTTCCAAACAAAATTAATCAAAAAAGGTGAGAAGGGGCACTACATTCTCATCAAAGGAAAAATCTACCAAGAGGACATCACAATTCTGAACATCTATGCCCCAAATACAAGAGAGCCTACATTGGTAAATGAAACATTATTAAAGTTTAAATCACACATCAATCCTAACACCTTAATGGTGGGAGACTTCAACACCCAACTCTTACCAAGGGACAGATCATCTAGACAGGAGCCAAATAGGGAAATAAAGGCCCTTACAGAGGCCCTAATTCAAATGGACCTAATAGATGTCTACATAACTTTTCACCCAAACTCAAAGGAGTATACCCTCTTTTCAGCACCTCATGGAACCTTCTCCAAAATAGACCATATAGTGGTCACAACGCAAGCCTCCACAGATACAAGAAGACTGAAATAATCCCCTGTATTGTCTCTGACTACCATGGACTAAAAGCTGGACCTCAACAACAATGGAAATAGCAAAAAGCCTACATGCACATGGAAACTGAACAACTTGATACTCAATGACAGCTGGGTTAAGGAAGAAGTAAAGAGAGAAATTAAAATTTCCTAGGAAAGAGGAACCCTCCTCCATTGCTGGTGGGAATATAAACTAGTACAACCACGATGGAAATCAATCTGGCGCTTTCTAAGTCAGTTAGGAATAGTACTACCTCAAGATCCAGCTATACCACTCCTAGGCATATATCCAAAAGATGTTCAAGTACACAACAAGGACATTTGCTCAACTATGTTTGTAGCAGCTTTATTTGTAATAGCCAGAACCTGGAAAAAACCCAGTTGTCCATCAACAGAGGAATGGATACAGAAATTGTGGTACTTTTACAGAATGGAATACTACTCAGGAATAAAAAACGAGGAAATGATGAAATTTGCAGGCAAATGGTGGGATCTAGAAAAAATCATCCTGAATGAGGTATCCCAAAAGCAGAAAGACACACATGGTATATCCTCACTTATATAGACCTATAGGATAGGATAAAAATAGTAAAATATGTACACCTAAAGAAGATAAACCAGAAAGAGTTCCAGGGGTAAGATGATCAATCCTCATCTAGGAAGACAAAGGGGATGGACATTCGAAATAGGAGAAAACAAGTAACAGGACAGTAGCATACCACAGAAGGCACCTGAAAGACTCTACCTAGCAAAAGCTAGGTATCAAAGCAAAAGCTGAGAACCATAATCAAACCTTCGGCAGAGAGTAGGGAATCTTATGAAGGAAGGAGGAATTAGTATATGCTAGAGGGGACAAGGAGCCCTACAAGGTTCAAATATATCTGAGCACAGGGGTCTTCTATGAGACTGTTTATCCAGCCAAGGACCATGCATGGATATAACCTACAACCGCTGCTCAGACATAGCTCATGGTAGCGCAGTATCCAAGTGGGTTCCCTAGTAAGTGGGACAGAAATTGTTTCTGACATGAACTCATGAGCTTCCTCTCTCCCTTGAGGGAGGAGCAGCCTTGCTAGGCCACATATAAGGACATTGCAACCATCCTGAAGATACCTGATAAGCTGGGGCAGACAGAAGGAGAAGAGGACACCCCTTTCAGTGGACTCGGAAGGGGGCAGGGAGGAGATGAGGGAGGGCGGGGAGGATTGGGAAGGAAAGAGGGAGAGGACTATAGCTGGGATATAAATGAATGTATAAAATTATTTAAAACTAAAAAAAATTAAAAAAAATTACAAACTTCCTAGAATTCAATGAAAATGAAGGCACAACATACCCAAATTTATGGGACACAATGAAAGCAGTGCTCAGAGGAAAATTCATAGTACTAACTGCCTTCAAAAAAAATTTGTGACATTTCACACAAGCAACTTAATGGCCCAACTGAAAGCCCTAGAAAAAAAAGAAGCAAATATACCCAAGAGGAGCAGACAGCTGGAAATAATCAAACTCAGGGAGGAAATCAATCAATTAGAAACAAATACAATTATTAAAAGAAAAAATGAAACCAAGATCTGGTTCTTTGAGAAAATCAACAAGATAGACAAACCATTAGACAAACTAACTATAAGGCAGAGAAAAACTATCCAAATCAGCAAAATCAGAAATGAAAAGGGAGATAATAACTATAGAAACTGAGGAAATCCAAACAATCATTAGGTCGTACTACAAAGGCCTATATGCCACAAAATTTGAAAATCTAAAAGAAATGGACAATTTTCTTGATAGATTCCATTTGCCAAAATTAAGTCAAGATCAGGTAGAAAGATTGAATAGTCCTATTTCCCCCAAGGAAATAGAAGTAGTCATCAACAGTCTCTCTTCCAAAAAAAGTCCTGGGCCAGATATATTCAGTGCAGAATTCTACCAGACCTTCAAAGAAGTGCTAACTCCAATTTTCTTCAAACTATTCCACAAAATAGAAACAGAAGGAACATTACCATACTCATTCTATGAAGCCACAGTCACCTTGATACCTAAACCACACAAAAAAAGGGAACTTCAGACCTATCTCTCTTATGAACATTGATGCAAAAATACTCAATAAAATACTTGCAAACAGAATACAAGAACACATCAAAGATATCATCCACCACGACCAAGTAAGTTTCATCCCAGGCATGCAAGGGTGGTTCAGTATACAGAAATCAATCAAAGTAATCCATCATATAAATAAAGTGAAGGAGAAAACCCACATGATCATCCCCTTAGATGCCAAAAAAGCATTTGACAAAATCCAACACCTTTTCATGTTTAAAGTCTTGGAGACATCAGGGATTCAAGGCACATACCTACACATAGTAAAGGCAATATACAGCAAGCTTATAGCTAACATGAAACTCAATGGAAAGAAACTTAAATCAATTCCACTGAAATCAGGGACAAGGCAAGGCTGCCCACTCTCTCCATATCTCTTCAGCATAGTACTTGAAGTCCTATCTAAAGCAATAAGACAACTAAAGGAGATCAAGGGGATACAAATCAGAAAGGAAGAGGTCAAAGTTTCACTATTCATAGATGACATGATGACTTGAGTGACCCCAAAAATTCAACCAGAGAACTCCTTCAGCTGATAAACACCTTCAGCAAGGTGGTTAGACACAAAATTAATTCAAAAAAATCAGAAGGCCTCCTGTGTACCCAACACAAAAGGGCAGAGAAAGCATTCAGGGAAACATCATCCTTCACAATAGCCACTAATTACATAAAGTAACTTGGGGTGACTCTAACCAAGAAAGTGAAAGACCTGTTTGAAAAAAACTTCAAGTCTCTGAAGAAAGAAATCAAAGAAAATATCAGAAGATGGAAAGATCTCCCGTGCTAATGGATCGGTAGGATTAACATTGTGAAAAAGGCCATTGTGCCAAAATCAATCTACAAATTCAATGCAGTTCCCATCAAAATACCCACACAATTTTTTGTAAATCTTGAAAGAAAATTTCTCAACTTCATATGGAGAAACAAACAACAACAACTACAGAAAAAAAAACAAAACAGAATTTCCAAAACGATACTGTACAACAACAGATTATCTGGAGGTATCCTCATCCCTGACCTCAAGCTGTATTACAGAGCAATAGTAATAAAAACTCCATGATACTGGTTTTGAGACTAGCTTGTGGATCAATGGAAATGAACAGAAGATCCTGAAATAACCCACACAGCTATGAATACTTGATTTTTGACAAAGAAGCCAAAACCTATTCAATGGAAAAAAGACAACATCTTCAACAAATGATGCTGGTCCAACTGGTTGTCTACACGTAGAAAAATGAAAATAAATACATATTTATCACCTTGCACAAATCTAAAGTCCAAGTGGATCGAAGACCTCAATATAAAACCAGATACTCTAAACCGGTTAGAAGGAAAATTGGGGAAGAGCCTAGAACTCATTGGCACAGGAGACAACTTCCTGAACAGAATACCAACAGCACAAGCTCTAAAAGCAACAATCAATAAATGGGACCTCATGAAACTGAAAAGCTTCTGTAAAGCAAAGAACACTATTGTCAGAACAAAACGACAGCCTACAGACTGAGAAACTATCTTCACCAATCCTATATCTGACAGAGGGCTGATATCCAGAATATATAAAGAACTAAAGAAGTTAAAAGGCAATAAATCAGGCTATCCATTAAAAAAATGGAGTACAGAGCTAAACAGAGAATTCTCAATAGAGGAATGTTAAATGGCAGAAAAATACTTAAAGAGATGCTCAATGTCCTTAGCTATCAGTGAGATGCAAATCAAAACGACCCTGAGATTTCACCTTACACCTATCAGAATAGCTAAGATCAAAAACTCAAGTGACAACACGTGCTGGAGAGTTTGTAGAGAAAGGGGAACCCTCCTCCACTGCTGGTGGGAATGTGAACTGGTACAACCACTCTGGAAATCAATCTGGCACCTTTCTCAGACAATTAGGAATAGTGCTTCCTCAAGATCCATCTATACCACTCCTAGGCATATATCCAAAAGATGCTCAAGAACACAACAAGGACATTTGCTCAACCGTGTTTGTAGCAGCTTTATTCATAATAGCCAGAACCTGGAAACAACCCAGTTGTCCATCAATGAAAGAATGGATACAGAAATTGTGGTACTTTTACACAGTGGAATACTACTCAGCAATTAAAAACAAGCAAATAATGAAATTTGTGGACAAATGGTGGGATCTAAGAAAGATAATCCTGAGTTTAGGTATCCCAGAAGTATAAAGATGCGCATGGTGTATTCTCACTTATAAGTGGTTACTAGACCTATAAGATAGGATAAACATACTAAAATCTGTACTCCTAAAGAAGATAAACAAAAAAGAGGAGGAGGGTAAGATGATCAATTCTCACTTAGAAAGACAAATGGGATGGTCATTGGAAGTAGGAGAAAAGAATTAACAGGACAGGAGCCTACCACAGAGGGCCTCTGAAAGACTCTACCTAGCAGTATATCAAAGCAGATGCTGAGACTCATAACCAATCCTTGGGCAGAGTATAGGGAATCATATGAAAGAAGGGGGAGTTGGTATGATCTGAAGAGGAGAGGAGCTCGACAAGGACTAAATATATCAGAGCACAGGGTCTTTTATGAAACTCTTTCTCCAACCAATGACCATGTATGGATATAACCTAGAACCTCTGGCAGATGTAGCCCAAGTAGTCAAGTGGGTATCCTAGTAAGGGGAACAGGGACTATTTCTGACATGAACTTAATGGCTAGCTCTCTGACCTTCTCCCCAAGGGAAGAGCAGCCTTCCTAGGCCACAGAGGAAGACATTGCAGCCAGCCCTTAAGATACCTGATAAGCTAGGGTCAGACAGAAGGGGAAGAGGACCTCCCCTCTCAGTGGACTTGGAAAGGGGCAAGGAGGAGATGAGGGAGGAAGGGTGGGATTGGGAGGGAATAAAAGAGGGGTCTATGGGTGGATACAAAGTAAATAACCTGTGATTAATATTAAAAAAATAAAAAATATTTTTAAAAAATCCTCCATTTTATTTAGATTTTTAAATTTTGTGGCATACAGTCTTTTAAAATACAATCTGATGATTCTTTGAATTTCCTGAGTATCTGTTGTTATATCCCCTTTTTCATTTCTGATTTTATTAATTTGGACATTTTTCCTCTGGCTTTTAGGTAGTTTGGCTATGGGTTTGTCTATATTGACAAAAGACAAAACAAAACAAAACAAAAACAACAACAACAAAAAAAAAACAACAAGAAAAAACCTCTTGTTTTGTTTTTGTTTTTGATTCTCTGTATTGTTCTCTTTGTGTCAAAGTTATTGATTTCAGCCCTGAGTTTGATTACTTCTTGCTGTTGCCTTCTCTTGGGTGTGTTTGCTTCCTTTTTTTCTAGAATTTTCAGGTGAGCTGTTAAGTTACTAGTATGAGCTTTCTCCATTTTCTTTATGAATGCACTTAGTGCTATGAACTTTTCCTTAGCACTGCTTTCATTGTGTCCCACATGTTTGGGTATGCTGTGTTTTTATTTTCATTGAATTCTAGAAAGTCTTTAATTTCTTTCTTTATTTCCTCCTTGATCCAGTGGTCATTTAGTAGAGAGTTGTTCAGTTTCCATGACTTTGTATGCATCCTATTGTTTCTGTTGTTGTTAAAGTTTAGCTTTAATCTACGGTCATTTAAGAAAATACAAAGTGTTATTTCAATTTTCTTGTATTTGGTGTGGTCTTTTTGATAGAAATCTAATTTGAATTTTATTTTTTAAAATATTTTTTAAATTTTAATTGTATTTGTTAAGGCTTGCTTTGTGTCCAAGTATGTCATAAGTTTTGGAGAAAGTTACATGAGGTGCTAAGAAGAAGGTATATTTTTTTCATTTGGATAGAATGTTCTGTAAATATCTGTTAGGTCCAATTGACTCATAACGTCTGTTTAGTTTCCATCCCAACAATCTGTAGATTGAAGAAAGTGGTGTGTTGGAAGTCTCTTACTACTAATGTGTCATATGTGATTTAAGCTTTAATAATAGTTCTTTTACAAATGTGGTTCCCCTTGCATTTGGAGCATGTATGTTTACAATTGAGATGTCATCTTGGTTGATCTTTCCTTTGATCAGTATAAAGTGTCCTCCATATCTTTTCATTAACTTTGGTTGAAAACCTATTTTATTAAATAATAGAATAGGTATTCTAGCTTGTTTCCTGTGTCTGTTTGCTTGAGAAAACTTTTTCCAGCCCTTTATTCTGAGGTTATGCGAATCACTATTGTTGAGGTATGTTTCTTGTATGCAACAGAATGATGGGTCCTGTTCATGCATCCCTTCCATTCTGTAGCCTGTGCCTTTTTGTGGGGGAGTTGAGGACATTGATGTTGAGAGATATTAATCACCAGTGTTGTTACTTCCTGTTATTTTGATGTTGATGGTGGTAGAGTGTGTGTGCCTGCTTCTTTCCTTTTGGTTTTGCAGCTGTGTTTTTTTGTTTGTTTGTTTTGTTTTGTTTTTTACTCCTGTGCTTTCCTGATACAGTGAGCCTCCTTTGGCTGGAGTTTTCCTTCTAGTATCTTCTGTAGGGCTGAGTTTGTGGTTAGGTACTATTTAAACTTGGTTTTGTCATGGAATATCTTGTTTTGTCCATCTATGGTGATTGAAATTTTTGCTGAGTATAGTAATCTGGGTTGAGATCTGTGCTCTCTTAGTGTCTGCATGATATCCACCCAGGCCCTTCTGCCTTTCGTAGTCTCTGTTGAAAAGTCAGGTGTAATTCTGATAATTTTGCCTTTATGTGTGACTTGGCTTTTTTCCCTTGTGGCTTTTAATATTCTTTCTTTGTTATGTACATTTACAGTTTTGATTATTATGTGACAGCAGGATTTTCTTTTCTGGTCCAATATATTTGGTGTTCTGTAGGCTTTTTGTAGGCATTTTTTTTTCTTTCAGTTGTGGAAGTTTTCTTCTGTGATTTTGTTGAAAATGTTCTCTGGGCTGTAGAGTTATGAACTTTTCAGAATTAACATTTTCTTTGCCTGGTGTATTTATTTCTTCAATTGTGTCTTCTACATCTGAGATTCTCTTTTCCATCTCTTGTATTCTGTTATTGATGCTTGTGTCTATAGTTTCTGTTCTCTTCTCTAGGTTTTCCATTTCCTGGATTACTTCAGATTGTGTTTTCTTTATTGCTTCTATTTCCATTTTTAGGTCCTGGATAGTTTTATTCATTTCATTCTTCCATTTGATTGTATTTTTTTGTATTTCTTTAAGGGATTTACTCAGTACCTTCACCTGTTTAGTTGTATTTTCTGCAGTTCTTTAAGGTATTTATTTTCTTCTTTTGAGGCCTCTATCACTTTCATAACCTCAGATTTAAGATCATTTTTCTTGTGTTTCTGGTGTGATAGTTTCCTCGGTGCTTGCTGTGATACAATAGCTGGGTTTTAGTAGTGTCATATGGTAATAGGTTTTGTTGCTGGTGTTCTTATTCTGACCTCTAACCATATGGTTGACTCTTTTTTATCAGGCCTGGTGGTCTCTGATGGTAATAGGTCTCTTGGGTTGTAGGTAGAGCTCATAATCACAGATGGCCGCAGTCCTCTGATTTTCCTGCTGCTCCACGATCCCTCTTGGTCTCAAGGGCCTCAGATCAGGGTGGCCATGGAAAATGCCCTTGGCCTGGAAACTGGGGTGTGGGCACACACGGGAAATGGAGCATAGGTGACCTTGGACAGACCTGGCCACTCTTGATGGCAGGCTATGGCAATCCAGTGGATGCACTAGTGTGGGGAGGTAGGGTGTTCCTACCTGCATGGGGAGGTGGGGTTTTCTTACATGTTGCTTCCTGATCTGTGCCTTATGTTGGGCTTTTGGCACTTGCTTGAGCTTCCCTCATAGCACTCAGCAGTAGTGCTCAGAGCACATCACATTGAACCATTCAAGCCTACTTAGGAACAGAGTAGAACCTCTGATTTTTCATGATTAATCTTTGAGAGCTCTGTATATACAAACAATATCTACCTTATGGTTTAAATTATGTTTTCTTTTACTTAATGATAGTGTGAAAGCACTTATTTATTCAGTAGAAACTCCATTTCAGATATTGGATCTTGATGTTTTTCTCAAGATAGTGGTAGGTAATATGCTAGTCTCTGATGATTCTGGCCAACAACAGAGAACTACAACTCTCACCCACCGATTATAAAAAGACATAATCCCATCATAAGCATGTCTGAGATACTAGTTCGTTGTCAGATATATGGTTTACAAATACTTTCTACAATGGAAGTTTTTCTTTTCTATTAGAAGGTATTTTCTAGAATAAGTGTTTTAATACTTAATGAAGTACAATTTATGAAGATTTCCTTAATGGATTGTGCTGTAAGTGTCAAATCTAAGAAATCCTTGCCAAGAGCTGCATCCCAAAGATTTTTTTCTTATACGATTTCTAAAAATTATATATATATATATATATATATATGTAAGTATTTATGTCAATAATCAATTTGAGTGACTTTTGTGTGATAGTCAGGTTGAAATTTATATTTTTGCATATGGCTGTTTACTTGCCCAAGAACAGTTGCTTGAAAGGCTATCTTTACGCCTTTGAATTGCTTTTGTTATGGAGTGTTTGTAATGAAAATGGCCCCATAGGCTCATATATTTGAATACTTGATCCGTAGTCAGTGGAGCCATTTAGGAAGGATTAAGGAGTATAGCTTTGTTGGAGGTGTTTCTCTAGAGGTGGGGTTTGAAGTTTTAAAAGTCCATGCTATTTCTAGTGTTCTTTTTCTGCCTTGTGCTTTTCAATCAAAGTGTAATCTCTCAGACAATGCTTCAGTGCCATGCCTGTCTACTGCCATGCTCCGTGTCATGATGGTCATGGACCCACCCTTTGAAACTGTAAGCCTGAATTCAAATCTTTCTTCTATAAATTGTTTTGGTCATAGTGCTATCATAGCAATAGCTATGTACCTTTGTTAAAATACTCATTTGGGCAAATTCATGTGCCTCTATTTCTATTTCTGTGTTTGTTTGTCTTTTTCAGTTTGGGTACATTGACCTAAGTGTTTTTCTGCCAACTTTGAATTGGTTTTTTGTTGTTGTTGTTGTTGTTCTTCTTCTTTTTAATATAGGCAGCTACAGAAGCACATATTTCCCTTTATGATTTTATTTCATAGAATTAAAAACATCATACAGAATATAGGTAGGTCCTGCTGTGCATCTAAAAGCACTCCTTTATTTTATTACTTTATTTTAAATTTCTTTTTTATTAATTACAGTTTATTCATTTTGTATCCCATCTGTAGCTCCCCCCTTGTCCTCTCCCAATCCCATCCTCCCTCTCTTATTTCCTCCCATTCCCCTCCCCAAGTCCACAGATAGGGGAGGACCTCCACCCCTTGCATCTGACCCTAGCCTATCAGGTCTCATCAGGACTGGCTGCATTGTCTTCCTCTGTGTCCTGGTAAGGCTGCTCCCCCATCAGGGGAAGGTGATCAAAGAGCCATCCACTGACTTCATGTCAGAGACAGTCCCTTTTCCCATTTCTAGGGAACCCACTTGGAGATTGAACTGCTATGGGCTACATCTATGCAGGGATTCTAGGTTATCTCCATTCATGGTTCTTGGTTGGAGTATCAGTCTCAGAAAAGACCCCTGTGCCCAGATATTTTGGTTCTGTTGATCTCCTTGTGGAGCTCCTGTCCTCTCCAGGTCTTTCATCTCCCACTTCTTTCATAAGATTCCCTGCACTTTGCCCAAAGTTTGGTTATGAGTCTCAGCATCTGTTTTGATGCCCTGCTGGGTAGAGTCTTTCAGAGTCCCTTTGTGGTAGGCTCCTGTCCTGTTCCCTGTTTTCTCCCTCTTCCGATGTCCATCCTGTTTGCTTTCTGAGTGGGGATTGATCATCTTACCTGGGGTCCTCCTTCTTGTTTAGTTTCTTTAGGTATATAGATTTTAGTATGTTTATCCTATATTGTATGTCTAATACCTACTTATAAGTGAGTATATGACATGTGTGTCTTTCTGCTTCTGGAATTCCTCCATTTACACAATGGAATACTACTCAGCAATTAAAAACTAGGAAATCATGAAATTTGCAGGCAAATGGTGGGAATTAGAAAAGATCATTACATTGTTTTGGTTCCCTCAGTTGATTTTTTATGTTTACCAATGTTATTAAAATACAGAAAGGAGGTCCTTCACACTGCTGAATACTGAAGATAATGAACCTCAAACCCTAACTCATACCATACAGAAAAATAAAAGTAAATCATGGGCTATGAATATAAATAGAAAAACATAAAGAAAGAAATATGCATCAGGCAAATATCTATCATCACAGAAAAAAATCACTAAGCATAAAGAAAAGAAATGTTGAGCGTGGAAGAAACAGGCTTCTATAGGGAAGAGCATACCATTTGGTTATCCAATACCAAATAGTAGGTATGAAAGCATGTACAAATAACATTATGCAGACTGAGAAGATTATATTTAAGAATTACATATATATATATATACATTTAAGAATATGATTTAGGAACATACATAGGAATATGTAAATATATACATATGCATATATATTTATATATGTCTGGAATAACAGTTAACTTTAAAAATACAACAAGAATTTGAAAGAGAGGAAAAGCAGGTATATGGGAGAGTTTGGGGGGAGAAATGAAAAGGGAGATATGTTATAATTTTATATTCTCAAAAATAGAAAAAAAGGAGAAAGTAATAATTCTACTTTATCAACATTAAAGATGTCTATACACCAAAGATATTATTATAGAATTAAAAGTATGATATGAAGTAGGGAGAAAATATCATTCATATATGTTACAGAAACAGACATTTAGAATATTGTAGAGCTCTTAAAACGTAAAACACACAATAAATAAATAAATAAAAGCACAGGGCCTAGAGAGATGCCTCAGAGGTTAAGAACACTTTCTGCTCATTCAGAAGACCCAGGTTCAATTCCTAACCTCCATGCTGTTGCTCACAATGACTTGTAATCCAATCTCAAGAGATCCAACTCCCTCTTCTGGCCTCTCCAGGTATTTCATGCACATCGTACATAGACATATGTAGACACAATACCCATACACATAAATAAATACAAATCAACATAATGTATCATACTAGCCTAAGATAAAACAAATACACACTTTACAAAAGAAGATACATAAATAGCCAATAAATATACAAACAGTCAACATTATTTTCTCTTTACTTGAAGGAAAAGTCACAAAGTAAAATCAGAAAACCCCCACCAAATAAACAAAACCTTCCTAAAAATGAAAATACTATGTTTAAAAAGGATGATAATACTAATGCTAATGAGATTGTGGAACATTTAAAGTTCTAATACATTGCTGATGGATAAATTGTAACTTGCTTTAGAGAACTACCTAGCAGATTTTTATAAAGTTAAGCATTTACCTTTTTTGACTCAGAAATACCACTCATATGTATTTACCCAAGAGAATTAAAAGGATACATTTTTTTACCAAGCCTTCTACACAAGGTATTATTTGTGATAGATATTATAATATAAATATTGCAATAAATATGTAAAACAGCTTTATTTGTAATATAATTTCAGCATCCAAATCCAAAAATCCAAATCTGAAATATTCCTGTGTCTATCAGCTTCCCGTTACTGTAAAAATCAATGGAGACAATCAATTTATAAAGAGGAAAACATTTGTTTTGGCTCAGATGCTTGTAACTTTCATTCTGTAATTTTTTGGCTCTGTTGCTTTTGGGCTTGTGACGAGGAAAAAGAAAAAGATGTTCCCCTCAATCCCTAGTGCAAAAGAGGAAGCGGAGTTCTGCTGTAACTTTTAAGGCACCTGTCCCTGATTGACAAAACACCTTCCACCACTGAACCAGACTTCTGAAAGTTTCCATCATCTCCCTATAGTACCACAGACTCAGAACCAAGCATTTTTATATGAGCATTGGGAGAACATTCTAGATTCAAACTAAAGTTTTTTTGAACACTGGCTTGATACTATAAATGAAAATTTTCAGTCATAGTCAAATGAAGGCATGCCAAAAATATTAGAAATCTAAAACACTTCAGGTCCTGCATAATTTGTAGGGAGAATGTTCAAACTGTAGCTTCAAACTGAAAGTACTCCAAACATCCATCCATCAACAGGCAAATAAATAAACTATATATCCATAAAATGGAATAAATTTCATAAGATTCCCTGCACTCTGCTCAAAGGTTGCCCATAAGTCTCAGCATCTACATTGATAGTCTGTAGGGCAGAGCTTTTCATAGGTCCTGTGTGTCAAGCTTCTGACTTGTTCCCTCTTTTCTCCTTCTTCTGATGTCCAGCTTCTTTGCCTTTCTGGATAGGAATTGAGCATTTTAGCAAGAGTCCTCCCTCTTGATTAGTTTCTTTAGGTGTACAGATTTTGAAAGAAGTGGGAAACAATGAGATCTGGAGAGGACAAGAACTCCACAAGGAGAGCAACAGAACCAAAAAATCTGAGCACAGGGGTCTTTCCTGAGACTGATACTCCAACCAAGGACTATGCATGGAGATAACCTAAGACCCCTGCACGGAAGTAGTCCATGGCAGTTCAGTATCCAAGTGGGTTCCATTGTAATAGGAACAGGGACTGTCTCTGACATGAACTGATTGGCCTGTTCTTTAATTACCTCCCCCTAAAGGGGAAGCAGAATTACCAAGACACCAAAGAGGACAAGGCAGCCACTCCTGATGAGACCTAATTGACTAGGATCAGAAGGAAGGAAAAGAAGTCCTCCCCTATCAGTGGACTTGGGGAGGGGCAAGCATGCAGAGGGTGGAGGAAGGGGAGGGTTGGGATGGGAGGAGGGAGGGTACCACAGGGGGGATACAAAGGGAATAAAGTATAATTAATAAAGAAAAAAATGTAAAAATAAATAAATTTAAAAAAAAGAACAGATGGCAAATAAAAGGAATAAATTTCACTCATAAAAAGGATTAGATTATTTGCAAGAAACAAAGATAGATTAATCTAAAATATATTCTTCTTAACTAAAGAAGTTTACATAAAACAATACATAAAGTATGACTACATTTAGGCTAAGCTCTAGAAATTTAAAAATGAAACTGTGCTGACAGAAAGCAGAATAATGATTTCCTAGAGGTAGAGAGGATATACATTTACTAAAAAGAGTGAGGAAATGTTTTGGACTTACAATAATGTATTACATCTTTATTGTGAAGTTGATAATATGGTGTATACCTTTATTAAAACCAATTGACATGTGTAGTTTAAAACACATGCACCCAAATGTATATAAATACATTTCAATAAAATTGAGTTGGAATAAATTATATTTTACAACTCAAAGATATGAGACATGGAGATCAGAAATAAGATTAAGCTTTCAAGAACAACAACCCAAAATTCACTACATAACTGGCATAAAAGGGAAATCTTTTGCTACCACAAAGCATTAGATGCTGCTACCCATACCACTTGCCAATCGTTAATGCCAGCCACATCTATGCTGTAACCTAATCAAGAAGCTATTATTGTTGCTCACAGAGACAACATGAATGTAAGAACTAAGTTTGGCACTTAAATGAGTCAACTTTTATTATCCTTAGTTTTGTTTTCTTCTTATAGTTTTGGGTTATAAGTAGTTTGATGATATTTATTTCATGTTTGTCTTATATTATCAATCACTTGAATCAATTTTGAATTTAAGCCAAGTGTTGTATAAACAGTTAATTACATGCTAATAGTCAAATAATGAGTTCCGTCTTTGCTAGATTGAAAAGTCTATGTTGTTTCACTTATTATAAAATAAGTTGGGCTCTCAGAACATTTGAACAGGTAAAAATACCTGTTGTAGACTTTACATGCATCGCTGTTCCCTGTTGCTGCTTGTTGCAACCATGGTCAATGCAACTGTGTTCTTTGACATCAAGGCCTATGGCCAGTCCTTGAGCCACTTCTCCTTAGAGCTGTTTGCAGACAAAGTTTCAAAGACAGCAAAAAACTTTCATGCTCTGAACATTGGAGAGTAAGGATTTGGATATAAAGATTCCTCCTTTCATAGAATTATTCCAGGATTCATGTGCCAGGGTGGTAACTTCACACACAATAATGCCACTGGTGGCAGGTCCATCTACTGGGAGAAATTTGAGGATGAGAACTTCATCCTAGAGCATGCAGGTCCTGGTATCTTGTCCATGGCAAATGTTGGACCAAACACAAATTGTTCCCAAATTTTTTATCTACACAGCCAACGCTTAGTGGCTGGATAGCAAGGATGCAGTCTTTAAGAATGTGAAAGAAGGCATGAAATCATGGAAACCATGGAGTGTTTTGGGTCTAGGAATGGCAAGACCAGCAAGAAGATAACAATTTCCAACTGTGGATAAATCTAATTCTTTTGAATTGTAGGCCTCTTACCCACCAGACCATTCTTTTTGTAACTCAGAAGAGCACCACCTTGTAATCTCTGCTCTCATTGAAGTTTTTGGGTTCCATATTTTCCTCATTACCCTCCAAGCCTAGCTGGATTGCAGAGTTAAGTTTATGATTATGAATAAGTGTGGTACATTTGTACAATGGAATACTACACAGCAATTAAAAACAAGGAAATCATGAGATTTTCAGGCACATGGTGGGAACTAGAAAAGATCATCCTGAGTGAGATAACCCAGAAGCAGAAAGACAGAAATGATATATAGACATCAGAAGTAGGAGAAGACAAGGCAAAAGACAGGAGCCTTCCACAGAGGACCTCTGAAAGACTATATCCACCAGGGTATTGAAGGACATATTGAGATTCATAGCCAAACTTTGGGCAGAGTGCCAGAATCCTTAAAGAAGAAGAGGGAGATAGAAAGACCTGGAGGGGACAGGAACTCCACAAGGAGAACAACAGAACCAAAGTACCTGGGCCCAGGTGGACCTGCACAGACCAATACTCCAACTAAGGACCATGCATAGAGAGGACCTAGACTTCCTGTTCAAAGGAAGCCCATTGGCTGCTCAGTTTCCAAGTGGGTTCCCTGGTGTTTCAGGGGTTGTCTCTGACATGAAATCAGTGATTGTCTATTTATTCACCTCCGTCTGGGGGGTGCAGCCTTGCCAGGCCACAGAAGATGATGCAGCCATCCTTGATGAGACCCAATAAGCTAGGGTCAGCTAGAAGGGGAGAAAGTGCCAGACTTATTTCCAAAGTGGTTGTACAAGTTTATATTCTCACCAGCAATGGAGGAGTGTCCCCCCTTCTCCACATCCTCTCCAGTATGTATTGTCACTTGAGTCTGATGTCACTTTGAGTCTGATGGGTGTAAGGTGAAATCTCAGTGTCCTTTCGATTTGAATTTCCCTGATGACTAAGGAGGTTGAGCATTTCTTTAAGTGTTCTCTGCCATTCGATATTCCTCTATTGAGAATTCTCTGTTTAGCACTGTACCCAATTTTTAAATTGGATTACTTGATTTGTTGCTTTTTAACTTCCTGAGTTTTTTTTTTATATATTCTGAATAATAGCCCTCTGTCAGATATAGGGTTGATGAGGATCCTTTCCCAGTCTGTAGGTTGTTGTTTTGTTCTGATGATAGTGTCATTTGTTTTACAGAAACTTTTCATTTTCATGAGATAAAAAGACCTTGAGGGGACAGGAGCTCCACAAGGAGATCAACAGAACCAAAATATCTGGGCACAGGGGTCTTTTCTGAGACCAATACTCCAACCAAGGTCCATGCATGGATACCCTAGAACCCCTGCACAGATGTAGCCCATAGCAACTCAATCTCCAAGTGGGTTCCCTAGTAATGGGAACAGGGGCTGGGTCTGACATGAACTAAATGGCTGATTTCTTTGATCATCTCCCCCTGAGGGGGGAGCAGCCTTACCAGGCCACAGAGGAAGACAATGAAGACCTGATAGGCTAGAGTCAGAGGGAAGGGAATGAGGACCACCCCTATCAGTGGACTTGGGGACGGGAATGTAAGGAGATAAGAGAGGGAGGGTAGGATTGGGAGGGAAAGGGGGAGGGGGCTATTGCTAGGATTAAAAGTGAATCAAATGTCATTAATAAAAAAATAAATAAATTTTGAAAATTATTTTAAAAAAAGAAGAGGAGGAGGACCTTCGATATCAGGGCACTAGGGAAAGGGCATAGGGGGAGAAGAGGGCGGGTGGGTGGACCTAGATGGAGACAAGGGAGGGGAGTGCAGGGGATATACAAAGTGAATCAATTGTAATAAATAAATATATAAATAAAATTAAATTTAAAAAATCTAATTGTCCTTTGAGGGCTAAGAAAATATAACAATACTCTCTGCCTTTTTATTGGATGGTTGAGTCTGTTGATATTGATAGATAATAGTGACCAAAGAATGTTGGTTCCTTTTATTATGGAGTTGGTAGTGTTACTGTGTTTCTATGCTTGTTTTCTTTTTATTTTTGTTGTAAAGTTATGTGTATCCTGTGTTTTCTTGGGTTTAGTTGCTTTACTTGGATTGGAGTTTTTCTTTAAGTATCGTCTGTAGAGCTGGCTTACTGTATAGATATTGTTTAAGTTTAGTTTTGTATGGAATATTTTGTTTTCTCCATCTATGTTGATTGAAAGCTTTGTTGGGTATAGTATTCTGGGTTGGTATCTGGGTTCTCTTAGAGTCTGCATAACATCTGCCCAGGTCATTCTGGGTTTCATAGTTTCTGTTGAGAATTCTGATGTGATTCTGGTAGGTCCACCTTTATATGTTACTTGGCCTTTTTCCCTTGATGCTTTTAATATATTTCTTTGTTTTGTAGATTTAATGTTTTGACTATGATGTGACATAAAGAGTTTCCTCTCTGGTCTAGTCTTTTCTGGTCTAGTTTCTTTCCTGGTGTTTTGTAGGCCTCTTGTATGCTTATGGATATCTCTTTGTTTAAGTTGGGAAAATTTTCTTCTATGATTTTCTTGAAAATATTTTCTGGACCTTGGAGCCTGGAGTCTTCTTTGTCATCAGGTTCTATTATTCTTAGATTTTGTCTTTTCATGGTGCCCTTGATTTCTTTGATGTTTTGTGTTTGGTTCTTTTCCATTTGTACTATTTCTTTGAGAGATATATCAGTTTCTGCAATTGAATCTTCAGCACCTGAGAATCTCTCTTTCGTCTCTTTTATTCTGTTGGTGATGCTTACCTTTGTGGTTCCGGATCTTGTCTCTAAGTTTTCCAGCTCCAGAGTTTTCTCTGCTTGTGTTTTCGTTACAGATTCTAATTCTGTTATCATGTCTTGCATCATTTCCTTCATCTGTTTGAATATGTATTCCTGTCTTTCCGTGATGGCCTTTATTTTTTTGTTCATTTCCTCTCTATATGCCACTACTTGTGCCTTTCCATGTGCCTCTGTTTTTTGGCTGTATTTGCCTGTATTTCTTTGAGAGCTTTGTTAGTTTCCTCTTTATGTTTCTCCAATAACTGGATAAGCACAGATTTTAGATAATTTTCCTGTGTTTCTAATGAATTAGCATATCCATTGATTTGTGGTCTTGCTAGTGAAGCCATGATGTCCTGATTTTAATTGGATGTGTTCTTATGCCGACCTTTAACCATCTGGTTATCTGTAAGCTTCACTGTTTTTCCCTGGAGTCTGCACTTCATACTGGGTTTGTTTGTCTCTCAGGTTTAGAGTATTATTCAGGAATATGAAAGATGTTAACTGTTTTGAGAGTGGTTGTTGGTGTTTCAGCTGTAGCTGAGGGAGGAAGGTTGCAGGTGCATGTGCACAACCTTCAGAGTATACATAGAAGTGTGCTTTAAAGGACAGGATGCTAGAGCATGTAGATGCCTGGAGGGGTGGATCTCAAGCCCAGGAGGGGGTGCTGGCACTGTTTGCAGGTGCAATAAGCATGTGCAAGTGCCCTGAATAACTCAGTGGCCTACAGGACTGTCATACTGTCCTCCTGGTATTCAGATCTGTCTGTGCTCCAGGAATTGTTAGCCTGGAATCCACTGGTAGCCCCACAGAACAGGGGCTTAAATGTTGAGAACACTGTCCAAAGGATCTCTATGTTGCCCTCAGTGGGGTTGTTGATGGGAGGGATCCAATGTCTTGCTCCTAGAGTAGAGACACCTTGGATCTGGGGCTCTGCATGCACTCACTTGAAGGTGCACTCACTTGCTCTCAGGCCTAATCAGAAAGCCCAGGGGTTCCCCCTGTTCTCTTCTCTCATATTTGTGCCCATAGGGGCAAATGAGAGTGTAGGAGATCTGTCAGATAAGTGGTGTCCACTGTTTGGCCTCCAGGCAGGGAGACCTGCCTCTGCTTTCTCTGTCACTGAGCACAGAGGCTCCTGCTTGGGGCAGCCTCCTCCGATATCTCAGTCATAGAACATGGAGGATCCTGCTTGGTCCAACTGCTGCACAGCTGCTACCATAGATGTGCCACTGCCTCTGCTGTCTCAGTCACTGAGCACAGAGGCTCCTGCTTAGGTTAGTCAGTGCCCTGTTGCAGCTGCAGACATTGGAAGCCTATACAGTTGCCTGCCACAGCCACCGGCCTGGGAGGCCCATACTACTTCTGCCACCTTTGCCATCTCTGTCACCAAGCATGGAGGCTCGTGCTTGGGGAAAGGGGAAATGCAGGGGTTTGAATATTCACCACACTCAATGATGCCAATACCTGGAGATGTTGACAGGTGACCTGGATACAAACTGTCCCAGCTCATGGGTTGTTCCGTCTCATCAAGGAAGCCTCAATGTAGATATTCTGGCTTCAGAAGCCCCTCCACTCACCCATTTCGGAGTTTCAGATCCTGTGCCCCTCAGATAAAGTGCATGCTGGTCACCACCATCTTGGACTCCCTCTTTGTTATTTATTAAATGCCTGAACATTGGTTTTTGAAACAGCCTTAGAATAGTTTCAAAGCAATAAAAATAAAAGACAATTGTTTGTTATACTTGGATTAGCCCATTTATATTACCATATCAAAATATTTGAGACAATATAAATTATGAAGAGTTACTTCTTCATAAGAAAGAACTTACCAACTGCATGGTACTGGCATAGAAAGAGACTGGTGGATCAATGGAATCAAATTGAAGACCCAGAAATAAATCCACATACCTATAGGCACCTGATTTTTGAAAAAAGTGCCAGAAACATCCAATGGAAAACAGATAACATCTTCAATAAATGGTGTTCTTCTAACTGGAAGTCCACATGTAGAAAAATTCAAATAGACCCATATTTACCATGCTGCACAAAATTAAAGTCCAAGTGGATCAAATACTTCAGCATAAAACCAGACACACTTAAATCTGTTGGGAGAAAAAGTGTGGAAGAGTCTCATACTCATTGGCACAGGAGATAGTTTCCTGAACAGAATACTAACAGCTCAGGCTTTAAGATCTACAATGAATAAATGGGACCTCATGAAACCAAAAAAGCTTCTGTAATTCAAAGGACATTGTCAACAGATTGAAACAACACTCTACAGACTGGAAAAGGATCTTCACCAACCCTTTATCTGACAAAGGGCTAATATCCAAACTATATAAAGAACTCAAGAAATTAAACACCAACAAACCAAATAATACAATTAAAAATTGGGTACAAGATCTAAGCAAAGAATTCTCAATAGAAGACTATAGAATGGCAGAGAGACACTTAAAGAAATGTTCAACATCATTAATCATCAGAGAAATGCAAATTAAAACAAATCTGAGATTACATCTTATACTGATCAGAATGGCTAAGATAAAATCTCAAGTGACAACACATTTTGGAGAGGTTGTAAAGAAAGGGGAACCCTCCTCTGTTGCTGATGGGAGTGCAAACTTGTAAAAGTACTTTGGAAATCAAAATGGCGCTTTCTCAGAAAATTGGGTATAGCACTACCTTAAGATCCAGCTATACCACTCCTGGGCAGATACCCAATAGATGCACCACCATTAAATAAGGACAGTTGCTCAACTATGTTCATAACAGCTTTCTTTGTAATAGCTGTATTTGTAATCTTGAAACAACCTAGATGTCCCTCAACAGAGGAATGGATAATGAAATTGTGGCACATCTACATAATGGAATACTACTCAGCTACTAAAAACAAGGAAATCATGAAATTTGCAGGCAAATGAATGGAACTAGAAAAGTTCATTCTGAGTCAGGTAACTCAGAAACAGAAAAACAAGTATGGTATTCACTCACTTATAAGCGGTTTTAGTCATATAATATAGGATAGCTTTCTACAGACCTAAAGAAGCTAAACACTAAGGAGAACTCTAGTGAGGGTGCTTAAATCTCATTGAGAATGGCAAACACGATAGACACCAGAAGTGGTGGAAGAGAGGAAAGAGGAGGGTCCTCTGAAAGGCTCCACCCAACAGGGGATGGAAGCAGATGCTGAGTCTCAGGGCCAAACTTTGGGCAGAATGCAGGGAGAATGGAAGAAAAGGGAATTGAGGATAGAGGGACATGAGGGTACAGGAGCCCCACAAGGAGTCCAACAAAGCTAAAGGATCTGAGGCCAGGGGGTCCTGCAGAGACTGATGTACCAACTAAGGAACATGCATGGAGAGGACCTAGATCCCCTGTGCAGATGTGGCCTATTGGCATCTCAGTCTCCTTTTGGATCACTAAGGGGAGCACGGACTGCCTCTATCATGAACTCCATTGACTGCTCTTTGATCTCTAGCCCCTGGTGATGTGGCCTTGCCAGGCCACAGAGAAAGAGGATCTAAGCAATCCTGTTGAGACTTGATAAGCTATGCTTGGATGACAAAGGAGGAGAACTCCCCTTTTAAGTGGACTATGGGAAGGGGTTGGAGGGAAGGATGGAGGGTGGGATCAGAAAGAGTTGAGGGAGGGGGCTTCAATAGGAATATATAATGAATAAACTGTGGGGAAAAAAAACAGGACACTGGATTACCAAGTCAGTGATTCTGAAAATAAAATAGTTTACAAGAAGAAACAAAAAAAGAAAGAACTTATGATTTTGGTCCAGAGTTGAGGACATTCATCTTGGTGAGTCCTAAGACAGCAAAAAAATATCACATATAAAGAAATAAGGAATGCCTATGTATATGCCTTGGTCTTTCTCAGTCTTCTCATAAAGCCACCAGTATTCAATCATGGAGGTTGTACTTTGATAACCTTGTCTGATCTTGATCACTTCCCAAAGGATCCATCTCCAAATACCATTGTTCTAATACTGCACAATGAGGATAAAGTTTCAATGCAAAAATCCGTAAGGACTCATTCGAATCACACTGAATAATTATTCTCTTGCCCTTCAAGGTTTACAGTCTGGTTACAATGTAAAATTCAACCATTTATTTAACAATAGTCCAAAATTAATTCCAATTTTAACTGAAAAGTTCAGAACTGAAGGTCTCAAGACAAACTCCTTCCAGCTGTGAGCCTGTAAAATCAAGTTATTTACCTCAAGTACATGACAGTAGAACAGGTACAGGGTATATATTCCCATTGCAAAGTGGAGAAATTGGCAAATACAAAGGAAGACCAAAAATCATCAGGAACACATTAAGTTTTAAAGCTCTTAATTCCAGCATCCTATACATCTTTACAGCAATAAGTGGGACCCAAGAGTTGGGCAGTCCAACTCTATGGATCTTTTAATGGCTCATCACAGATCACATGGCTATACTTTCATGTAGACTTTGCATGCAATTTTCCCTGACAGACATTGTGCATTGTTGGCAGCTCTACATATCTACAGTTCTTATTATAGCCCCACACTCCTGACTCCACTGTCCATTTGCCAATCTGGAGCTCTCTGTATTAGCACTGACCCTGTGCAAAACTTCTGCCTGGAATCTTAAGATTTGTTCTAAAACTTCGGAGGAAGACCATGGCCACATTTCACTTACATTCTAAATACCTGTAGAATTAACACCATGTACATACCCAAAGATCTACTACTACATTAAGTAATACCTGGGTCCATCTGAAACATGGTTCTAGCTGTGAAATGCTTTGCCAAATAAAACAGAGAAACAAATCCTGAAACAGCCCTTAGCAGGAAGTCTATAGAGAGTGTACCTCAGAGACATTCCTAAAACACTTCTGGAAAGTATCTGGGCTTAGGATAAGTAAGGGAGCCTCAAAGATTTATGGGATACCCCAAAGGCCTTTTCACAGTGCCTTTATGCAAAACAACTGACTCAATTTTACATACACTAATTCTTTTTGCACGTAGTAGCTCACCTGTACTCTAGTATACATATATATATATATATATATATATATATATATATATATATATATATATTCTTTCTATAGTCTTTCCACTGTTTCCTTTTATCCTGAATGCCATTATAAATCTTACTAAAAACCAACTGTAACTGTGCTACAGTTTAAGTGCTTTGTTGTTGTTTTAAAACCTTCCTCTGACAGATAAATTAGTCCATCATATTTTTGGTGTTAATTTATAAGATTTTACATATGCTAGACAAGTGGTCTCCCAAAGAAGCTTTTACCCCTGGCCTTCAGTTTTCAGAGGAAGGGTCTCACTATGTACCTTAGGCTGGCCTTAATACTTGAACTTGTTATGTAGCCTACAGTGCTCTTGTAATTCTCTTGTTTCTACTTCTCAAATGCTGGAATTATAGGCCAGTACTACCTTACCATGGAAGCCTATGATCTTTTTCTTTATTTTATTTTTTTAATTTTTTATTTTTATTAATTACAGTTTATTTACATTGTATCCTAGCTGTAGCCCCTCTTCCACCTCCTCCCAAACCCACCCTCCCTCATTTACCCCCATGCCTCTTCCCCAGGCCACTGATAGTGGAGGTCCTCCTCCCCTTCCGTCTGATCCTAGTCTATCAGGTTTCATCAGGACTGGCTCCTTTGTCTTCCTCTGTGGACTGGTAAGACTGCTCCCCCCTCAGGTGGAGGTGATAAAGAGCCAGCCCCTGAGTTCATGTCAGAGATGGTTCCTGTTCCTATTATTGGGGAATCCTCTTGGACACTGAGCTGCTATGGGCTACTTCTGTGCAGATGTTCTAAGTTATCTCCATGCATGATCTTTGTTTGGAGTATCAGCCTCAGAAAAGACCTCTGTGCCCAGATTTTTGGTTCTAATGTTCTCCTTGTGGAGTTCCTGTTCCTTCCAGATCTTTCTATTTCCCCCTTCTTTCATAAAATTCTCTGCACTCTGCCCAAAGTTTGGCTATGAATCTCAGCATATGTTTTGATACCCTGCTGGGTGGAGTCTTTCAGCAGCCATCTGTGATAGGCTCCTGTTCCTGTTACCTGTTTTCTACCTCTTCCAATGTCCATTTCATTTGCCTTTCTGAATGAAAATTGAGCACCCCAGGGTCCTCCTTCTTGATTACCTTCCTTAGGTGTACAGATTTTTGTATGATTATCCTATATTATATGTCTAATATCCACTTATAAGTGAGTATATACCGTGTGTGTCTTTCTGCTTCTGGGATACCTCATTCAGGATGATCTTTTCTAGATCCCACCATTTACCTGAAAATTTCATGATTTCTTTGTTTTTCATTGCTGAGTAGTATTCCAAACCCAGAATTGCTAAAACAATCCTCTACAATAAAAGATCTTCTGGAAGTATCTCCATCCCTGATCTCAAGCTGTACTGTAGAGCAACAGTAATAAAAACATGGTACTAGCATAGAGACAGGATGGTGGATCAATGGAATTGAATATAAGACCCAGAAATTAACCCACACACCTATGGATAATTTATTTTTGACAAAGAAGCCAAAACCAGACAATGGGAAAAAAGACAGCATCTTCAACAAATGGTGCTGCTCTATCTGGATGTCTACATTTAGAAAAATGTAAATAGATCCATATTTATCACCTTGCAACAAAACTAAAGTCCAAGTGGATCAAATACCTCAACATAAAACCAGATACATTAAGTTGGTTAGAAGAAAATGTGAGGAAGAGCCTAGAACCCATTGGCACAGGGGACAACTTCTTGAACAGAGCCTATGATTTTTAAGTTCACAGTTATATTTTGGGGTCTTTTCATAATTCAGTCAGGTTCTTTGAAATATTTGTGCTTTTGGATATATGTGTCAATTTATATAAACTTTTTAATACCACTTTTGCAGAGTCACATAGGTTTAGGATTATGTTTAGGATTAATTTTTTCCTTCGTCCATTGATTCAAGAAAAAGTTATTTAGTATCTATTTAACTGTATAATATTCAAAGGTTTGCTTGATACTGATTTTCAATTTTATTGTATTGTGGTCAGAAAAAAATAATTGAGTTGATCTACCAGGGAACTCCTACAGCTGATAAACACCTTCAGCAAAGTGGCCAGATACAAAATTAACTCAAAAAAATCAGTAGCCCTCCTGTATACAAAAGACAAAAGGGCTGAGAAAGAAATTAGGGAAATAACACCCTTCACAATAGCCACAAATGACATAAGGTACCTCGGAGTAACCCTAACCAAGGAAGTCAAAGACTTGCATGAAAAAAATTTCAAATCTCTGAAGAAAGAATTAGAAGAAGATATGAGAAGATGGAAAGATCTCCCATGCTCATGGCTTGGCAAGATTAACATAGTAAAAATGGCCATCTTACCAAAAGCAATCTACAGATTCAATGCAATGCCCATCAAATTACCAACACAATTCTTTACAGACCTGGAAAGAAAAATTCTCAACTTCATATGGAATAACAAGAAACCCAGAACTGCTAAAACAATCCTCTACAAGAAAAGATCTTCTGGAGGTATCTCCATCCCTGATCTCAAGCTGTACTATAGAGCAATAGTTATAAAAACTGCATGGTACTGGCATAGAAACAGAATGGTGGATCAATGAAATAAAATAGAAGACCCAGAAATAAACCCACACTCTTATGGACACCTGATCTTTGACAAAGACGCCAAAACCATACAATGGAAAAAAGATACCATCTTCAAGAAATGGTGCTGGTCTAACTGGATGTCTATATGTAGAAAAATTCAAGTAGAACCATATTTACCCCCTTCACAATACTAAAACCCAAGTGGATGAAAGAGCTCAATATAAAAACGAACACACTAAACCTGTTAAAAAAAAAAAAAGAAAAAGTTTTTAAGAGCCTTGAACTCATTGGCACAGGAGGCAACTTCCTGAACAGAACACCAACAGCACAGGCTCTAAGATCAGCAATCAATAAATGGGACCTCATGAAACTGAAAAAGCAAAGGACGCCGTCATCAAAACAAAGCGACCGCCTACAGATTGGGAAAGAATCTTCACCAACCCTTTATCTGACAGAGGACTCATATCCAGTATATATAAAGAACTAAAGAAGCTGAAAAACAGCAAACCAAGTAATCCACGTAAAAAATGGGGAACAGAGCTAAACAGAGAATTCTCTGTAGAGGAATACCGAATGGCAGAGAAGCACTTAAAGAAATGCTCAACCTCACTAGCCATTAGGGAAATGCAAATCAAAACAACCCTGAGATTTCACCTTGCACCCATGAGAATGGCCAAGATCAAAAACTCAAGTGACAACACATGCTGGAGAGGTTGTGGAGAAAGGGGAACCCTTCTGCACTGCTGGTGGGAATGTAAACTTGTACAACCACTCTGGAAATCAATCTGGCGCTTTCTCAGACAACTAGGAATAGCGCTTCCTCAAGATCCAGCCATACCACTACTGGGCATATATCCAAAAGAGGCTCAAGTACACAAAAAGGACATTTGCTCAACCATGTTTGTAGCAGCTTTATTTGTAATAGCCAGGAGCTGGATACAACCCAGATGCCCCTCAACTGAAGAATGGATGCAGAAATTGTGGTACATCTACACAATGGAATATTACTCAGCAATGAAAAATAAGGAAAAAATGAAATTTGCAGGTAAATGGTGGGATCTGGAAAGGATCATCCTGAGTGAGTTGTCCCAGAAGCAAAAAGACACACATGGTATATACTCACTCATATAGACATACAACATAGGACAAACCCACTAAAACCTGTGCATCTAAAGAAACTAAGCAAGAGAGAGGACCCTAACTAAAATGTCCAATCCCCATCTGGAAAGGCAAAGAGGATGGACATCAGAAGAAGAAGAAAACAGGAAACAACCTAGGAACCTACCACAGAGGGCCTCTGAAAGCCTCTGCCGTACAGACTATCAAAGCAGATGCTGAGCCTGATGGGCAACTGTTGGGCAGAGTGAATGGAATTTTAGGTAAGAACTGGGAAATAGTAAGAGCTGGAGAGGACAGGGTCTCCACAAGGAGAGCAACAGAACAAGAAAATTTGAACACAGGGAACTTCCCAGAGACTCATACTCCAACCAAGGACTATTCATGGAGATAACCCAGAACCCCTGCACAGATGTAGTCCAGGGCAGTTCAGAGTCCAATTGGGTTACATAGTAATGGGAAGAGGGACTGCCTCTGACATAATCTGATTGGCCTGCTCTTTGATCACCTCCCTCTGGGAGGGAGCAGCCTTACCAGGCCATAGTAGAGGACAATGCAGCCACTTTTGATGTGAACTGATAGACTAAGATCAGAAAGGAGAGGAGAACCTCCCCTATCAGTGGACTTGGGGAGTGGCATGCAAGCAGAGTGAGGAGGGAGGGTGGAATTGGGAGGGGAGGAGGGAGGGACTTATGGGGGGATGCAGAATGAATAAAGTGTAATTGATGAAAAATTTAAAAAACAAAGGGAAAAAAATAATTTAAGAACCTTAAATGACTTTCAAAAGTGGAGGAAAACATGGAGTTAGTCAATTGGCATGGAGCACGTCTCGCCCCTGCGGGCAATGGTCTCCTGAACCTACTCAGACCTTGGACACCACCACTGCTAGTTCTAGAACTGATGCAGGATGTTCCAACGAAGGGGTTAAGGCTTCTCATAATATTTCCTATAAGCCCACACCTGTTTGTTTATATGCCCCATTTTTATTCATTATTAGCCAGATAGAGCCAAGTAATTGTGGTAGTGATACTTGCTTTTTTGCCCAATGCTGGAATGCTAGTAAATTTAGGTATGCCCTGGTTACTCGCATGCCTCGCTGGGTGCCTGTGCCCGTTGATGCCCCTCACGCTATGACTCTCTTCAGACAGAAAAGGGATCTTGGAACTACAGCCGCCACTGTTACTGCCATCTCATTGGCGGCTGTTGGAGCTACCACCGCGGCATTAGCCATGAGTCATACTGGGCAGAATGCTCAGACCCTGAATAATCATTTAGCCAATGTAGCTCATGCCTTAGTTGTACAAAAAGGAATTAATGCTCAACTAAAAGGAAGCTTGATGGTGTTCAATCAGAGGATTGACCCCGTGCAGGAGCAAATTGATACCCTATGGCAAATCGCTCAACTTGGCTGTCAATGAAAATATGCTGGACTTTGAGTCACTAGCATATAACATGAGAATTTTTCCTGTGCTGCAAATCTGTCTAAACAATTGTCGAGCTATATTTTAGGTAATTGGACTGGAGAATTCAATACTACGATGGAGCAGCTGAGAGTGGCCATTATCACAGTAAATTCTACCAGAGTGGGCGCAGGACTAGCCACAGGATTACCAACATGGATTGCTGCAGCCATGAATCATCTGAAGGATGGGCGGGCATGGGAATGTTCGCAGGCCTTCTGGTGTTGGTCTCCTTGGTTTGCCTGTGGTATATATGCAAGATTAGAGTCTCACAACAGTGTGATGCAGCCATGATCATTCAGGCCTTTACAGCCATTGAAGCAGGACAGTCTCCCCAAGCATGGTTGGCTACCATAAAAAGCTAAAATGTTATGCTCAGGATGCGAGGCTAAGCACTGCACTCAGGGTCAGCCGCTTTCGACCCAGAGAAGAGCATGTCTGATTGCATGCGGGTTGATGCCCCAGGTTCCGCCTCTGAGAAAAAGGTATCGGACGGTTCTGATGCTATTTGGGTGGATGACACCTAAATGAACATCAGTACAAAGTCCCAATTTATTTCTAATATCAGAGATCAGACCTCTACTCTTGCCTGATGTGTCTAAAACAAAAAGGGGGAACTGTAGAGAGCTGCGTAATGCCGCGCCTTAAAGATGGAGCTGGTTTCCGCCTTCCACTTTCCCGATGGTGAGTGCTCTCTGTCACAAACAACTCCACATTTGGCTAAGGCCGAGGATCTGGCTTGCTTCCGTGTATGTGGACCTATCTGCATAGCCCGCGTGGCATGCTGGGGTTGGCTACCCAGAGGCTATTTAAGCTGTGGGCTGGCTTTCCCCAGGGTCAGATGATTGTTCAAGGTTCCTGAATAAACTGCATTGAAAAAAAAATAA